>NC_053436.1:7466433-7626247 GCF_007990345.1 Gossypium hirsutum | reverse complement strand
TTAATGGAACAACCGAGTAAATAATAAAAGATATCGTGTATGAAGTGAGTAAATGCATGTGTGAAGTTTCATGCATATTTGATCATCTTATGTGAATCTTTTTTATATGGACTTATATGAAACTTGTTGGAAAGTGAGAGGCTAATTTACAATGGTCTAATAGTACATGCATTGAAAGGAGGGTTTTGCATGTCAATTACCCATGATAAACAGGTGGCCGGCCAAGGAAGGAATAGCTCCACTAATTCAAAAATTAAAATAATTTTGTATTAACAAAGGATTTAATAATTGATATTAAAGGAATTATAGTATGGAAGGAAATAATATAATGAGAAGTGGGAGGAGAAACCAAAGTGACTCATCCTTACTCCTCCATTGCCGAAACTAGAAGAAAGAAAGAAGAAAAACTCTGTTGAATTTCGGCTAAGTGTTTTGATACAAAAAGGTATGTTTTATGCACTCTTGAAAATGTATGCATAATTTGGAGTTTGGTTTAAAAGCTACTTGAATCTTGGATTGAAGTTAGGTTATTATGAGGGTTGATTTCGCCTAGGAGCTTAAAATTTTTAGTAGAAGTTTTGATGACATTAGATGGATAGTTAGGTTGGATGTGTTAAATTGTTAAGTGTTCTAGCTTGAAGTTAAGGTTAATATGGCTTATGGGTTGCCGAATCTAGTTTAGAGAGAAAGAAAAATATATGTATTCGGATGTGCTTCAAGGAATGACATTAGGGTAGCTAGAGTCTAAGAACTTTCGGTCAAGGACTATTGGTGAGCAAATTCGGTATAGAGGTTTAATTGTTAAGTGCATTGTGTTCAATGTTTAAAGAATGGGTAGTAGCTAATTAAAGTTAAGAAGGCTGGAATTTCTTTTAAGGGAGGTGTGACCTTAACATGAACAAAATAGAATCAGCCTTAAGCTTGACTAAATGGTTCGGTTATTATTAGTTTAGAAGAAACCTATATGAAATGGTTGATATATGGTGAATTGGTAGTACTCTACTTGGGACAGCAGTAGTAAGGTGATTTTCGAAAATCGCCATAATTTGTAGGAGTTGAATTAGAAGCTGAGTGAATTATGTCATTAAAGCTTCAAGGGTCTATTTTCTTACAAAAGAAACTATAGAAACAAAGGAGTTACCGATCTAGAGATATTTGAAGTATTATGGGGCTGAGTCAAAATGACTGCCGGATTCCCTGTTCTGTTTTTAGAAAATCATTATAAATTGTACAAAAATGATTATAAGATAAAATTTATATGCTTAGACTCCTTAATGAGTCTAGTTTCAAATGAGATTAAATACAACACACTTGGAATTCTGTAAAGTGAGAAATTGGATTCGTAGTGAAGAGTGGTCAGAATAGTCAAACAGTGAAATAGGGGAAACTTTAAGAAAAATCTGGTATTGATTGGCCAAGCCTAAAATTCTGAAAATTTTATGGATGGAAGATATACGAGTCTATATCAGGGAAAATTAACGGCAAGTGATTTGGAGTTAGTAGCTCCAGTTATAAGTAATTTAGTAACTACTGCTCAGGAAAACAGCTCGTAGTGAATATGAGATTTGTTGTAAACATTAATGAAAGTTTGCCGATGAATTATTTATTGATTAATATAAAGCTTGCTATAATCTATGTGTGTGAAAGTCGGATCAATATATATAATATTATTCGGAAAGTAATATTTGAATAGTCGATTAATGACTATTTTAATTTTTGTTGAACTTAAGCTCAAGAGCAAAGGGGAACTAGATCCGATAAAGGGAAGGAAAAAGTAATTGAATAGCCGTTGAAGTCGTTCGACGACATTTGAGGTAAGTCTTCGAGTAATGACCCTACTTGAATTATATTGAAATGATTAGTCATATTATGACGGATAGTCGAATGTGCATAGAGACTATGTTATAAAGCCAATTGAAATTATGCTCTTTGTGTGTGGCTATTGAGCCGAAATTTGAAAGATTTAATAAATGTTTTGTGTTTGAGCCTTAGTAACGAAGAAATGATATGGATGTGTTATGATTATTGATATATGTGTGCATGAGCATTGGAATATATCCGGGCTATGACCCGAAGGCAATTATGCGAGTTGATATATCCGGGCTAGACCCGAAGGCAATTATGCGAGTTGATATATCCGGGCTAGACCCGAAGGCAATTATGCGAGTTGATATATCCGGGCTAAGACCCGAAGGCAATTATGCGAGTTGATATATCCGGGCTATGACCCGAAGGCAATTATGCGAGATGATATATCCGGGCTAAAACCCGAAGGCAATTATGCGAGATGATATATCCGGGCTAAGACCCGAAGGCAATTATGCGAGTTGATATGTTCGGGCTAAGACCCGAAGGCAAATGTGTTTGCGGTTGCATTCGGTTAAATACCGAAGAAACTTGGGTTGAATGTGAGCATTTTGTGCTGTAACTAATTTAATAATTATGCTTGACCAACCCGAATGATAAGGTATGTTTGCATGTGCATTGGAAAGTCGGTTTGTTTTAAATGGTATTCGTGCGATCGGCTAACGAATTCTCGGCTTTTATAAAGGTTGATACCTTGTGTACCTATGTGGGTGAAGTGTGAAGTAAGTATGGGTATGAGAATGTGTGTTAATAAAGTGATTTAGTTAACTATGTGAATGTAATACTGTAGTCAAAGCCGATTTCATTACTTGAGACTTACTAAGCTTTAAATGCTTACCCGGTTGCTTTGGCTCTCTGTTTTATAGATTTTGCTCGTTAGCTATCGGATTCGGGATCAGCGAAGTCGAAGTCATCTACACTATCAAGCTCTTTGGTACTCTTTTAGTTGAACTCTGGATATGGCATGTATAGGACTACCCCCTATTGTTTAAGTTCTTTTGTGATGTATGTGTGTAAAGCCATGCGAAAATGGCTTGTAAAAGTGGAGTATGGCATTAGACCATTTGTGTGTATGTATGTATATATATGGTTTCATGATGTGACTATGGTTTGAAATGGAAGTGTTGGGCTAATGATCAGCCATTGGAATGGCTAAATATGATCACATGTGGACCTATGTAGGGCAAAATCCTAGTTGGTCCATGGTGACCACAAAATAGGTAAAGTTTATCTTGAAAACAGATTTTGACAGCAACAGTGGTGTAGAATTGAAAAATCACATAAATTCGTAGGAGTGGAATTAAATAGTGAATAAATTATGTAATCAAACCTTGATGAATCTACTTTCATATGGAAGTAACGAAACAATTATAGGAACAGTACAGAAAGAGATATTCCGGTTCTTGTGGAACAGGGCCAGAACAGTTTCTGGATTCACTGTTCCGCCTTTGGAAATTCACTATAAATTGACCAGAGATAATTAGGGGTCATACCATATATGTATGGATTCCTCTCTGAGTCTAGTTTCCATAGAAACAAACGGCATCAGTATTGAAGCTCTGTGCAGAGAGATATCCCAGTCGTAATGGGAAAAGGTCAGTGTAGTCGACCCCTGTAACATGGGAGACTTTACTAATAAACTGTACTAGTTGGCCCAACCAAAAATTCTAGAAAAAAATCCATAGGTGGGGACATGAGTCTAGCTTCAGGGAAAAATCACAAAACTGATTTTTGAGTTGTGAAACTCAAGATATGATTTTTGAAGCGACTAGTACTCAGACTGGGCAGTGTCTGGAAAAATTTTTTTTTCAAAGTTTGTTAACATCTCGTGTCCGACTCCGGTGTCGGTCTCGGGTTCGGGGTGTTACAATTTAGTGGTATCAGAGCTACGGTTTAGTCGATTCTAGGACTACCGTAATGTGTTGGGGTCTAGCTATACATGCCATTTTATGTGATTAATTGATAGTGTGGTGATTTCTGACATTTGCAAATGTGTTTATTTATAGTAATGGATCCCGATCCCAACCGAGCGGTAGCTGATGATCTTGAGAGTGTAGCGCCTGCTCCCGCACAAGGGACAGCGCCGGTGGACTCTCAACCTAATGCGAGTAACCCGAACGATGAAGCTAGACAAGCTTTCTATAGCGTGATGAATGATTGGTTCAACCAATACATTCGAACTAATACGGCTGTTCCACAACCCCATTCCCGACAAACACCACCCCCGCACCTACAATACCTCCGGTAACTGACCAAATAAGGTCAAATAAGCCCCCAGTTGACCGAATCCGAAAACATGGGGCTACTGAATTTAAAGCTACGGATAGCGACGATGCCGAGCAAGCTGAATTCTGGTTGGACAACACTATCCGGGTACTAGATGAGCTATCTTGTACACCCGATGAATGCCTAAAGTGTGCTATCTCCTTGCTACGTGATTCTGCCTACTATTGGTGGAGTACTCTGACTTCTGTTGTGCCCCGGGAGCAAGTAACTTGGGAGTTTTTCCAAACTGAGTTTCGGAAAAAGTATATCAGTCAGAGATTTGTTGATCAAAAACGGAAGGAATTTCTCGAGCTTAAGCAAGGTTCTATGTCAGTTACTGATTACGAGCGAAAATTTGTTAGACTTAGTAGATACGCTCGGGAATGTGTTTCGTCCGAGGCTGTTATGTGTAAACGCTTCGAAGATGGGCTGAATGAAGATATAAAAATGTTCGTTGGCATTCTTGAGATACGAGAGTTCGTAGTACTTGTCGAGCGAGCTTGTAAAGCCGAAGAGCTTAGAAAGGAAAAACAAAAAGTTGATGTGAGAACCGGGGAGTTTCGTAAAAGATTCTCGGGAAAGTCTCATCAACAGGCATCGAAGAAATTTCGAGATGATGTGGGCCGGTCTAAAAGCACTTCGGGCCTTTTTAGACGAGATCGTGATCGACCCCCTGTGGGTACACGAGGCACTTCAGTCGCCAGTGTTGGGAATGAACGTCGAGGCCGAACGGAATGTCGACATTGCGGTAAATGGCATTTGGGGAGTTGTAGATTCCATGACCGCTCCTGTTACAAGTGTGGATCAGTGGACCACTTCATTAAAGATTGCCCGAGGCTGTCTGAACAGAATGTAAATCAGAGTGGGAGACCGGGGGCTACCACTGCTCGAGGTAGATCATCTAGAAATATGGGCAATGCTAGTGGTGGTCAGAGAGGATCTAGAGATGCTACGACCGGATCCGAGGCTCGTGCACCTGCTAGAGCATATGCTATACGTGCCCGCGAGGATGCTTCATCGCCTGATGTTATTACCGGTACTTTTACTCTCTTTGATACTAACGTAATTGCTTTGATTGACCCCGGTTCTACTCATTCTTACATATGTGAAACCTTAGCATCCAGTAAGACTTTACCTATTGAGTCTACTGAGTTTGTAATTCGGGTGTCAAATCCCTTGGGTCGTTACGTGCTTGTCGACAAAGTGTGTAAGAAATGTCCCCTAGCAATTCGAGGTTCCTGTTTTCCAGCGGACTTGATGCTTTTGCCGTTTGATGAATTTGATGTTATCCTTGGGTTGGATTGGTTGACCGTGCATGATGCGGTTGTGAATTGCAAGAGCAAGACTATTGATTTGAGGTGCGCAAATAACGAAGTAGTCCGAATTGAGTCCGCGGACTTGGAGGGGATACCAGCTGTAATATCAGCAATGTTGGCACAGAAATATGTGAGAAAAGGGTGCGAAGCATACCTTGCATATGTGCTTGATGACAAAGAATTAGAAAAGAAACCCGAATCTGTGCCGGTGGTTTGTGAATACCCGGATGTTTTTCCTGAAGAATTGCCGGGTTTACCACCTGTTCGGGAGATAGAGTTTGGTATTGAGCTTATACCTGGGACTACGCCGATTTCGATAGCTCCGTATCGTATGGCACCAACTGAGTTAAAAGAGTTGAAAGCTCAGCTGCAAGAATTGACAGATAGAGGTTTCGCTCGGCCAAGTTTCTCACCTTGGGGTGCACCCGTATTGTTCGTGAAAAAGAAGGACGGAACCATGAGGTTGTGCATTGACTATCGTCAACTGAATAAAGTGACGATAAAGAATAAATACCCACTACCACGTATCGATGATTTGTTTGATCAACTAAAGGGGGCCTCAGTGTTCTCAAAAATAGATTTGAGATCGGGTTATTATCAGTTGCGGATTCGAGATTCAGACGTACCCAAAACTGCTTTCAGAACGAGGTACGGTCACTACGAATTCTTAGTGATGCCGTTTGGGCTCACTAATGCCCCGGCAGTATTTATGGATTTGATGAATCGGATCTTCAGACCATATTTGGATCGGTTCGTAGTTGTGTTCATTGATGACATCTTGGTCTATTCAAGAGATGAGACCGAACATGCTGAGCACCTGAGACTAGTGTTGCAAATTTTACGGGATAGGCAGTTATATGCTAAGTTCAGTAAGTGTGAGTTCTGGTTAAGAGAGGTTAGCTTCTTGGGTCATGTGGTATCCGCGTCGGGTATTCGAGTTGACCCGAACAAAATTTCAGCCATACTTGACTGGAAACCTCCGAGAAATGTTACTGAAGTTCGGAGCTTTTTGGGGCTCGCCGGTTATTACCGACGATTTGTGAAAGGTTTCTCGATGATAGCCACACCAATGACGAAGCTACTTCAAAAGGATGTTAAGTTCGAGTGGACGGAGAAATGTCAGAAAAGTTTCGACCAACTGAAAACTCATTTGACTGAAGCTCCAATTTTGGTGCAACCCGAATCGGGTAAAGAGTTTGTCATCTATAGTGACGCATCCCTACTTGGGTTGGGTTGCGTATTGATGCAAGAAGGTCGAGTCGTGGCCTATGCGTCGAGACAATTGAAGCCACACGAGAGGAATTATCCGACCCATGACCTCGAACTAGCTGCCATCGTATTTGCTTTAAAAATATGGCGACATTATCTGTTTGGTGAGAAGTGCCATGTATTTTCGGACCACAAAAGTCTCAAATATTTGATGACTCAACGAGACTTGAATCTGCGACAAAGACGTTGGCTTGAGTTGTTGAAAGATTACGAGCTTGTCATTGATTACCACCCGGGAAAGGCTAACGTGGTTGCGGACGCCTTAAGCCGGAAGTCATTGTTTGCTTTGCGAGCGATGAACGTGCATTTGTCTGTTCTACCAGACAATGTGTTAGTAGCTGAATTAAAAGCTAAACCATTATTGACTCACCAAATTCGTGAAGCTCAGAAAGTCGATGATGAATTGGTTGCAAAACGGGCTGAGTGTTTTCCGAACGAGGGATCAGAGTTTCAAATTGACGACGATAATTGTTTGAGGTTCAGAAATCGGTTGTGTGTTCCAAGGAATTCGGAACTCATTTCGATGATTCTGAACGAAGCCCATTGTAGCCGAATGTCAATTCACCCGGGGAGTACGAAAATGTACAACGATTTGAAACGTCAATTTTGGTGGCATGGTATGAAACGGGACATCTCCGACTTTGTTTCGAGATGTTTAATATGTCAACAAGTGAAAGCAGAACATCAAGTGCCTTCAGGATTACTCCAGCCGATCATGATACCCGAGTGGAAATGGGATCGAGTCACAATGGACTTTGTGTCCGGACTGCCCTTGTCAGCAAGTAAGAAGGATGCGATATGGGTTGTTGTCGATAGACTAACTAAGTCGGCTCACTTTATCCCCGTGCGTACGGATTTTTCATTAGATAAACTAGCTGAATTGTATGTTTCTCAGATTGTGAGATTACACGGGGTACCGATTTCTATTGTGTCGGATAGAGATCCGAGATTCACCTCGCGATTTTGGAAGAAATTGCAAGAAGCTTTGGGTACCAAGCTGCATTTTAGCACCGCTTTTCATCCACAAACAGATGGTCAATCCGAGCGGATAATTCAGATACTTGAGGATATGTTGAGATGTTGCATCCTCGAGTTCAGTAGTTCATGGGAACGGTATTTACCTTTGATTGAATTCGCTTACAACAATAGTTTTCAATCAAGTATTAAGATGGCACCTTACGAGGCTTTGTACGGTCGTAAATGCCGTACACCATTGTTTTGAACCGAGCTCGGTGAAAGCAAAATTTTCGGAGTTGATTTGATTAGAGATGCGGAACAGAAAGTAAAGGTAATCCGTGAAAGTCTGAAGATAGCCACGGATCGTCAGAAGTCGTACGCAGATTTGAAACGAAAAGACATCGAGTATCAGGTGGGAGACAAAGTGTTCCTTAAGGTTTCACCTTGGAAAAAGATACTCAGGTTTGGCCGTAAGGGCAAGTTGAGCCCAAGATTCATTGGGCCGTATGAAATATCCGAAAGAATTGGTCCAGTGGCATATAGATTGATTTTACCCCCTGAACTTGAAAGGATTCACAATGTTTTTCATGTTTCGATGCTTCGACGTTATAGATCCGATCCGTCACATGTGATTAATCCCTCGGAAGTTGAAATTCGATCTGACTTGAGTTATGAAGAAGAACCAATTCGCATCCTAGCTCGTGAAGTGAAAGAGTTGCGAAACAGAAGGGTTCCGTTAGTTAAGGTGTTATGGCTCAAACACGGGATCGAGGAAGCTACTTGGGAAACTGAGAGCTCGATGAAAGAACGATACCCAAACCTATTCACCGGTGAGTTTTTCGGGGACGAAAATTTCTTAAGTGGGGGAGAGTTGTGACAGCCCTAAATTGACCCTAGTCGGGAAGTGGTTTCGGGACCACAAAACCGAGTTAAGAAAATAATTAAAAGTTATATTCTGTGTTTATGAAGTGAGTAAATGCATGTGTGAAAGTTTCATGCATTAATTTGATCATCTTTATGTGAATCTTTTTTTATATGGACTTATATGAAACTTTGTTGGAAAGTGAGAGGCTAATTTACAATGGTCTAATAGTACATGCATTGAAAGGAGGGTTTTGCATGTCAATTTACCCATGATAAACATGGTGGCCGGCCAAGGAAGGAATATGCTCCACTAATTCAAAAATTAAAATAATTTTGTATTAACAAAGGATTTAATAATTGATATTAAAGGAATTATAGTATGGAAGGAAATAATATAATGAGAAGTGGGAGGAGAAACCAAAGTGACTCATCCTTACTCCTCCATTGCCGAAACTAGAAGAAAGAAAGAAGAAAAACTCTTGTTGAATTTCGGCTAAGGTGTTTTGATACAAAAAGGTATGTTTTATGCCACTCTTGAAAATGTATGCATAATTTGGAGGTTTGGTTTAAAAGCTACTTGAATCTTGGATTGAAGTTAGGTTATTATGAGGGTTGAATTTCGGCCTAGGAGCTTAAAATTTTAGTAGAAGTTTTGATGACATTAGATGGATAGTTAGGTTGGATGTGTTAAATTGTTAAGTGTTCTAGCTTGAAAGTTAAGGTTAATATGGCTTATGGGGTTGCCGAATCTAGTTTAGAGAGAAAGAAAAATATATGTATTCGGATGTGCTTCAAGGAATGACATTAGGGTAGCTAGAGTCTAAGAACTTTCGGTCAAGGACTATTGCGTGAGCAAATTCGGTATAGAGGTTTAATTGTTAAGTGCATTGTGTTCAATGTTTAAAGAATGGGTAGTAGCTAATTAAAGTTAAGAAGGCTGGAATTTCTTTTAAGGGAGGTGTGACCTTAACATGAACAAAATAGAATCAGCCTTAAGCTTGACTAAATGGTTCGGTTATTATTAGTTTAGAAGAAACCTATATGAAATGGTTGATATATGGTGAATTGGTAGTACTCTACTTGGGACAGCAGTAGTAAGGTGATTTTCGAAAATCGCCATAATTTGTAGGAGTTGAATTAGAAGCTGAGTGAATTATGTCATTAAAGCTTCAAGGGTCTATTTTCTTACAAAAGAAACTATAGAAACAAAGGAGTTACCGATCTAGAGATATTTGAAGTATTATGGGGCTGAGTCAAAATGACTGCCGGATTCCCTGTTCTGTTTTTAGAAAATCATTATAAATTGTACAAAAATGATTATAAGATAAAATTTATATGCTTAGACTCCTTAATGAGTCTAGTTTCAAATGAGATTAAATACAACACACTTGGAATTCTGTAAAGTGAGAAATTGGATTCGTAGTGAAGAGTGGTCAGAATAGTCAAACAGTGAAATAGGGGAAACTTTAAGAAAAATCTGGTATTGATTGGCCAAGCCTAAAATTCTGAAAATTTTATGGATGGAAGATATACGAGTCTATATTCAGGGAAAATTAACGGCAAGTGATTTGGAGTTTAGTAGCTCCAGTTATAAGTAATTTAGTAACTACTGCTCAGGAAAACAGCTCGTAGTGAATATGAGATTTTGTTGTAAACATTAATGAAAGTTTGCCGATGAATTATTTATTGATTAATATAAAGCTTGCTATAATCTATGTGTGTGAAAGTCGGATCAATATATATAATATTATTCGGAAAGTAATATTTGAATAGTCGATTAATGACTATTTTAATTTTTGTTGAACTTAAGCTCAAGAGCAAAGGGGAACTAGATCCGATAAAGGGAAGGAAAAAGTAATTGAATAGCCGTTGAAGTCGTTCGACGACATTTGAGGTAAGTCTTCGAGTAATGACCCTACTTGAATTATATTGAAATGATTAGTCATATTATGACGGATAGTCGAATGTGCATAGAGACTATGTTATAAAGCCAATTGAAATTATGCTCTTTGTGTGTGGCTATTGAGCCGAAATTTGAAAGATTTAATAAATGTTTTGTGTTTGAGCCTTAGTAACGAAGAAATGATATGGATGTGTTATGATTATTGATATATGTGTGCATGAGCATTGGAATATATCCGGGCTATGACCCGAAGGCAATTATGCGAGTTGATATATCCGGGCTAGGACCCGAAGGCAATTATGCGAGTTGATATATCCGGGCTAAGACCCGAAGGCAATTATGCGAGTTGATATATCCGGGCTAAGACCCGAAGGCAATTATGCGAGTTGATATATCCGGGCTATGACCCGAAGGCAATTATGCGAGATGATATATCCGGGCTAAAACCCGAAGGCAATTATGCGAGATGATATATCCGGGCTAAGACCCGAAGGCAATTATGCGAGTTGATATGTTCGGGCTAAGACCCGAAGGCAAATGTGTTTGCGGTTGCATTCGGTTAAATACCGAAGAAACTTGGGTTGAATGTGAGCATTTTGTGCTGTAACTAATTTAATAATTATGCTTGACCAACCCGAATGATAAGGTATGTTTGCATGTGCATTGGAAAGTCGGTTTGTTTTAAATGGTATTCGTGCGATCGGCTAACGAATTCTCGGCTTTTATAAAGGTTGATACCTTGTGTACCTATGTGGGTGAAGTGTGAAGTAAGTATGGGTATGAGAATGTGTGTTAATAAAGTGATTTAGTTAACTATGTGAATGTAATACTGTAGTCAAAGCCGATTTCATTACTTGAGACTTACTAAGCTTTAAATGCTTACCCGGTTGCTTTGGCTCTCTGTTTTATAGATTTTGCTCGTTAGCTATCGGATTCGGGATCAGCGAAGTCGAAGTCATCTACACTATCAAGCTCTTTGGTACTCTTTTAGTTGAACTCTGGATATGGCATGTATAGGACTACCCCCTATTGTTTAAGTTCTTTTGTGATGTATGTGTGTAAAGCCATGCGAAAATGGCTTGTAAAAGTGGAGTATGGCATTAGACCATTTGTGTGTATGTATGTATATATATGGTTTCATGATGTGACTATGGTTTGAAATGGAAGTGTTGGGCTAATGATCAGCCATTGGAATGGCTAAATATGATCACATGTGGACCTATGTAGGGCAAAATCCTAGTTGGTCCATGGTGACCACAAAATAGGTAAAGTTTATCTTGAAAACAGATTTTGACAGCAACAGTGGTGTAGAATTGAAAAATCACATAAATTCGTAGGAGTGGAATTAAATAGTGAATAAATTATGTAATCAAACCTTGATGAATCTACTTTCATATGGAAGTAACGAAACAATTATAGGAACAGTACAGAAAGAGATATTCCGGTTCTTGTGGAACAGGGCCAGAACAGTTTCTGGATTCACTGTTCCGCCTTTGGAAATTCACTATAAATTGACCAGAGATAATTAGGGGTCATACCATATATGTATGGATTCCTCTCTGAGTCTAGTTTCCATAGAAACAAACGGCATCAGTATTGAAGCTCTGTGCAGAGAGATATCCCAGTCGTAATG
Organism: Gossypium hirsutum; assembly: GCF_007990345.1. Lineage (NCBI taxonomy): Eukaryota > Viridiplantae > Streptophyta > Magnoliopsida > Malvales > Malvaceae > Gossypium > Gossypium hirsutum. The sequence continues at coordinate 7,614,174 of NC_053436.1, read as the reverse complement.
GGAAAAGGTCAGTGTAGTCGACCCCTGTAACATGGGAGACTTTGACTAATAAACTGTACTAGTTGGCCCAACCAAAAATTCTAGAAAAAAATCCATAGGTGGGGACATGAGTCTAGCTTCAGGGAAAAATCACAAAACTGATTTTTGAGTTGTGAAACTCAAGATATGATTTTTGAAGCGACTAGTACTCAGACTGGGCAGTGTCTGGAAAAATTTTTTTTTCAAAGTTTGTTAACATCTCGTGTCCGACTCCGGTGTCGGTCTCGGGTTCGGGGTGTTACATCGCATGCTTTATCTCATCCTTAGAATAAATCAAAATGTCGTCAATGAACACAACAATGAACTTGTCCAAGTATGACCGAAATATCCTATTCATTAGGTCCATAAATACGACCGGTGCATTTGTCAACCCAAACGGCATGACAAGGAATTCATAGTGGCCATACCTCATTTTGAAAGCTGTCTTAGGCATGTCCGACTTATTAGCTCGCAACTGATAGTAGCCGGATCTCAGATCTATCTTAGAGAATACAATGGCTCCCCTTAACTGTTCGAACAAATCATCGATCCTTGGCAAAGGATACTTATTCTTAATAGTTACCTTGTTCAGTTGCCGATAATCTATACATAGCCTCATCTAACCATCTTTCTTCTTTACAAATAATGCGGGAGCACCCCAATGTGAAAAGCTCGGCCTTGCAACCCTTTATCCGTTAGTTCTTGCAACTGTGCTTTTAATTCTTTCAACTCGGTTTGTGCCATCCTGTATGAAGCAATAGAAGTAGGAGCTATTCCTGGCACTAGTTCAATACCAAACTTTATCTCTCTATCAGGAGGTAATCTGGGTAGTTCCTCCGGGAACACGTCTAGATATTCACATACTATTGGTATGAACTTAATCTTCAACTCTGTTTCCTTAGTGTTTAGTACAAAAGCAAGGTAGGTTTCGTACCCTTTTCTCATATATCTTTGAGCAACCATTGTTGTGATTACAACCGACAATGTATCCAATTCTCTTGAATCAACTCGTAGAGTCTCACCATCTTGGCACTTCAATTTAATATACTTGCTACCACAACTTACAATTACATCATGCAGGGCTAAACAATCCATGCCAAGTATTACATCAAACTCATCAAATGGCAATAACATAACGTTAGCTGGAAAACAATGATCGTGAATCATAAAAGGACAGTTCTTATAGACTTTATCAACCAGGACTAACCTGTCTAATGGGTTTGGCACTCTGATTATGAATTCTGTAGGTTTAATGGATATATTCATACTAGACACCAATCTCATGAAAATGTATGAATGCGTCAATCCCGAATCAATTAAGGCAACAACACAAGTATTAAAAAGTGAAAAGGTACCCGTGATGACATTAGGAGTAGAAGTTTCCTCTTGAGCACGTACTACATACGTTGCCAGGTCTTGAGCCTCTGATTTTGCAGTTTATTTGGCCATAACCTGACTGCCACTAGCACTCCCAAGATATCTCGGAGGTCTACCTTGTGGAGTAGGAGTACTCGACTTCGGGGCTACCTCCACCTCTTTATCGGTTCACTTTGGGCAGTCTCTGAGGAAGTAGTCAAGAGAACCACATCTAAAGCACACACCACTCTTCATTTGACACTCTCTGAATTGAAATTTATTTCAACTTTTACACTTCAGTTTTTGGTCCTCTACACTCCCCACACTAGTCACCATCGGGGGAGGGGGAAGACTTCTAATTACATCATTTGGAACCTCTCGCTCTATCCGCATATCCTACCGATGAAGTGGAGCGCTCATGTTGGCTCCTTGATTTCCTTGTGGGAAATAAGAGCGTTTTACCACTGGATCTCTTGCTCGTAACTCGAGCTTCTCTTTTAGCTTGCTTCATTTCATTATTGAGCTCCTTGACCTTATTGGCCCGATTAGCTAATGCAGAAAACTCTCGTATCTCAAGGATCCCAATTAATAGCTTGATTTCCTTATTCAGACCTTTCTCGAAGCATTTACACATTCCTAACTCTGTTTGAACCCATTCAGTCGCATACTGACTTAGTCTTACAAACTTCCTTTCATATTCCACTACAGTCTTATTTCCTTGTTTGAGTTCTAGGAACTCCTTTTGCTTCGAGTCTAGGAACATCTGACTGATGTATTTCTTTTTAAACTCCGCTTGGTAAAATTCTCAAGTGATGTTTTCCTTTGGTACCACTGAAGATACAGTCTTCCACCAGTGGTATGCAGTATCCTTTAAAAGAGATACAACACACTTTAAACAATCCTCAAGCGTACACAATAATTCATCCAACACTCGTGTATTGTTCTCGAACCAGAACTCGGCTCGTCTAGCATTATCATCAATCTTAACCCTAAATTCTTCAGCCCCATACTTTCTAAGCTTGTCTACAGGGGATTTACCAACTCTTACAGGTGCCATACCTCGTGGCACTTTCTCATCAGGTATGTTAGGGGGCGGGGGAGGTCATGTTATGTTAGGGCGATTCCTCAAATAGTCCCCAAACCACTCATCCATCATGTCAAAGAAGGTGGCTCTGGCCTCTTCCTAGCCTTCAGACATAGGTCTTCTATTACTACTAGAAGCAGCACGTTGTACAGAAGCTGGAGCATGGCTCTTAGCTCCCTCAGACTCATCTTGTGCTTGATTGGAAGAGAATCACTATATTCAAAAATTATTAAACAATTAAGAGATGTCACACTATCAATGTTCATATAATGGCATGTATAGCTAAACTCGATACACTCTATGGTAGTCCTAGAACCGACTAAGTCGTAGCTTTGATATCACTACATGTAACACCCCTTACCTACACCTGAGACCGGGACTAGGTAAAAGCCGTTACCAGACATATATTCAAACATTTTTGGGAAATACCAGTTATAAAATTTCGTTCCAATTTGAAACTAATCCAACAACATTGGTGTCCCTATTATTGGTCTACGAGACCCTAAACATACATTGAGAACGGTCCGGAATCAAGCCAAGAACTTCTAAAAGTTCCTGGAAAATTTGCTAGGTTAAGCCTCACACGCCCATGTGGAGGCAATGCACATGCCCGTGTTCTTTGGGACAAGCCTATGTCCCCTACCCGTTTGGAATCTATTGAATTTATTTCTCATATCGAATATTCACATGGCCAAGCACACATCAGTGTCTCTGGTCCGTGTGTCTATCCACTTATAGTTTTCAATAACACCTAACATGGTCTAATTATACTCTTAAATGACCTTAATATACCTCATTGCATGTAAGCCTCATCTCATCAATTTTTATACATGCTTGGTATCCCCTTTATATTAAGGATTTCCACGACTTATAACTCAATTAAGCTTGACTCGTTATCTTAACTCATTGCCAAATTGTGGCCTAACCACCCCATGTGATTTGGTCATATTGCATAGGACTAATTGTAACACACCATATTTAATCATCACAAGAACATTGGAACATAATCATGCACAATTTGGTAGGTCGTAACCTACACCAAAATGAGTCAATTTCCTATGGCCATATACAAGTGAAAATGTATACTTTTATAAGCCTTCATATTGGCTAATCATATGGCACATATAACAAAATAACAAAAGCCTTATACATGCCATTGAACAAAACAAAAGTATTTATATACCAAAGCTAGAGAAGATGATACTGTGTTGATTCCCCAACCGTGTTCCAATCTTTACGAGTCCTCGAGCTCTGTAAGACAGGGAAAAGAGAGGGGTAAGCATTTACATGCTTAGTAAGCTCGAAAATCTAGAAAGTAAACTTACCGATTAATTAGCATACATCTATAGTAGGCATTAAAACCAACAAGCATGAAATAGTTTTCCTATCACATGCACTCAATCACCAAGTTAGTCCTATAATAATACATCATATAAATTTGTATTATATGAGCTTATCATCGAACAATTTCATTTTTATATCTCATGTTAATCCCGTTGAGTTTCTCAGAAGTCTCGATGGATTATCCATTGACCGTCAAGTCAAAAGAGCGATCATCTCAAGTACGCACTCCCGCAAACCTCACATCTTACGACGGGATTACCAGTCCAGGCTAAATCCCCCGCAATGTAAACCCATAGGGTGATGCCGAGATTACCAGTCCAGGCTAAATCCCTTGTAGCGACAAACACCCATAATGAGCTCGGATCTGAATTACTAGTCCAGGCTAAAATCAGACCCTAGTCGGATTACCCGTCCGGGCTAAATCCACAATGCACACATATTTTTCGAGAGGCTCGATCACTCAAGGAACACCCATCCGGGCTAGATCCTTCCTATACTTGAGATCAATGGATTATCTGTCCAGGCTAAATCCTTTTCTGCAACACATGCAGGATCTCAAGTCATGTAAACCATGGTTTATCTATCGAATTTCCCTTTTTGACTTCATCCGGGACATTTATTATCATTTCATTATTATTAACACATTTCATAGATTTTCATGCCATCATTATAACCAATTATCATACATTCATAACACATGTAATTAGGCATATTAATAGTTTACTTAAAGTTATTTGAACTTACCTGTTATCTGTTTCGGTTTTGTGTCTTGATTATTTTGAAACCTTTCCTTTTCCTCGATCGACTTCCAGAATTTGTTCCTCGAGGTCTATAACAATATAAATAAATCATAAATATCTCACATTATTCTTTTCGGGCCTAAATTTCACCCCCAGAAAAATTGACCGTTTTGCCTCTAACCTTTCACATTATTTATGATTTAGTCCCTAGGCTAGTAGGATGAAATGCATGGATTTTCTACATTACCCAAGCCTAGCCGAATGTTCTATCCTCGTATGGTAGCCAACATTTCTTCCTTATTTGACATTTCTACCACATATTTTACACCTTTTGCAAAAAGGTCCTTTTAGGGGTTTTTCATGAAAATCACCTAGAAAAAGATGTTTAACACACATCCAACTTTCATATTCCTCCATAAAACATCAAAGAATAAACATGTCACACATGGGTCACTTTCCAAACATGAAACCTAACTCGAAATATTGATAGAAATGGAGAAAGTAACCTATCGGGATTTCAAAAATACGAAGAACATTAAAAACGGGGCTAGGGAGCACTTACTATTGAGCTTGGAAAGCTTGAAAACCCTAGCTATGGAGAACCCCAAATTTTCGGCAGCAACATTGAGGGAATGGGTTGATTTTTTACTTATTTTCTCATTTTATTTCATTAATTAGCCAAATGACCAAAATGCCCTTAGACTTTTCTTTAAAATTTTATCCATACATGCCCAGTTTTGTCCAAAAACTTAGAAATTGGGAAAATTTCTCTTTAAGGACTTCTAATTAATAATATAAAGCAATTTCATGCAAATGCTTCTAGAATCTAAGTTTTGCACTTTATTCAATTTGGTCCTTATTTTCCAATTGGACACCTTATCATAGAATTTGATCGCGTGATTCGTAACAAGTAATAAATATTTATAATGAAGATCAAACCTAGACTAACTATTATCATGACGCAAAGACAAACGCACCTATCGAACAATAGTATAGTAATGGCAATGACCGGGATATCGTACCCAAGGAAACCAAAAGTACTAGTAATAACTATCTTTTTATTATTTAACCTAGAAATAAATAGGGGTTGCTTATTAAATTGATTAACTAAACTAATTAACTGATTAAACTAAAGCAAAGAGAAAATTTTTGATAAAGACGACACCCAAGGAGGAATCCACCTAGATTTCACTTGTTATTTGACTCTGAACCAGACGAATTATTCACTTGACTTGATCCGTGACACTCCCTAACCTATATTATATTCTCTTTTTGGAAACTAATAACGTCTAACCCTCATTTTAATTGATCGAAATCTCTTTCTTAATTAAAACCCCTAGGGAAGCAGTAAATCGATCTATGGACTCCCATATTAGGTTTCACCCTAATCTGAAAAATCTCGTAACCCTATTTCTAGGTGCTCGATCAACTCCGCTTAATTATGCCAAATCTACTCTTAGACAGGGACTTTTGCTCGTCTGCATAAGCACATCAAATCATGAATTAATACCCGGAATATTAACTCAAGCATTAAGAACACATAATTAAGAACAAATCAAGTATTTATCATACAGTTCAGATAATAATAACAAGATCCATCATAGGTTTCAATCCCCTTAGGTATCTAAGGGGTTTAGTTCATAATAAAATAACAGTACATCTCAAAAGTATAAAAATAACAAAACATAAAGAAAACTTTAAAACCCCTGAAGGAATTCTGAGAGAGATTTTCAATCTTGGAGTAGCTCCGGCTTTTGGGATGGATCATCTGGCTTCCTTCAAGTAATTCCCGGCATGTGGCTCTGTACTCTAGAAAAGTTCTAGAGGAGGCGGCTCTTTCTAAGTCATACTTAGGGTGTTTATATAGGCTTTGGATTGACTTTCGCCCTTCCTAAGTATCCTTTTCCATGTAAAATACAACTCCTTGAAAAAGGGACACGGCTATGTGATGTGTTTGCCATGCCGTGTTTGATCCGTTAAATTGCACACAGTTGTACGGGTCAATGGCCAAGTCGTGTGAATCATGAAAGCCTTGGTTGATACCCTCGAAAGACACGAGCGTGTGAGCAGCCCGTGTGGCAAGGCTTAGGCCATGTCATCTTCTCGATTTGGTCTGTTTTGTCCCTTTTTGGCTCGTTTTTAGATCCTTTTGACTCTTGGTGCTCTCCTGAGTACAAAACATGAAATAACCAGATTAAGAGCATCAAAATCCACAAATCTAGTAATAAACATCCATAAATATGCTAAGTATTTGGGGTAGAAATATGTAAAATTTGGCGTTTATCAAATACCCCCACACTTAAGCATTTGCTTGTCCTCAAGCAAAACTCTCATTTACTATTAGAATTCATTCCTTTCAATCACATAATCATTACTGATAATGTTACAAATTATTCCACAGAAAATCATACAGTGAGAACTCAACTATAGGGGCATTAAAAGTCTCAAACAATCTAAATCGAATATTTTGATAATAAAATCATAGGTAATCTCCTTCCTCTAAGTACTTAACTTTAGTCCTAGATATACAAGAGATGACATCTTCACTAAAAATTCACTCAAATCACTCAAAGTGTTTAAGGTTCAAGATTAAGCACTCGATTGTCTAACATGAGAAGTTATTACTATAGGCTTGCATGAAAATCAAATCTCCACCACTTGTAAATGATATGATCCACAAATCAAAAGGCCTTTGCATGGTTGTAATGGGGTTTAGGTTACGGGTATGGATACAAGCTGAAAAGGTTAGAACTGAGATAATTTCAATATATTACCCCACTATCAAAAACTTAATTACTGAATCACAAACAAATATCTAGAACTATATTACATGAGCTCTTTTTTTTTCATGACAATTTTAGCTTGCTGAGGCTTAAAATAATAATACTAAATTTTTTTTAAGAACAAATCAAGTCAATACAATATAGAAATCATAATACAATATAGAAATCATACTTCATGATTCAATAACAAAAAATGATGAACATAGTGAGGTAACAATATTAAATTTAATCTCGATAAAAAAGGTAAATTGAGTAAGAGTATTTCAACAATAATGGGTTAATGGGTTAATGATGAGGGTTAATCAATAAAAAAAGGTTAGTAGGCTCAAAAGGGGTTCGCTAAGGGTTTAATTATGTGGGAAGGCTTTTTATGGAGTAAGTGGGTTAAATCCTAAGTGCCTTTATTATCTCAGTATATCAAATCATACATGTGATCTCGACATGTATAATCGAAGCAAGTTCTAGAATAACAGGTCAATGTTGACACATTCAAACCACAAAAGAAGTGAGCAAGAAAGAAAGCTATATGCTCAAAAGGCTCAAAAATCTCACCAAAAATTTAGGGTTTTGATGTCATTCTTGTATACTTAAGATTTCAAGATAATACCTCAATTTAGGAAAATAATCTAAAAAATTTTAGTTCTCAAAATATCAACTTATCATGCTCGATTCTCTAATGTCCTATAATCAAATAATCATGCATAATTCCCATGGTCTAATTCATGACATATCAACAATAATTATAGATCAATCAGAATTCATTCGATTAAGATTATGAGAAAATCACTTAAGCACAATACCAAATTCAGGGATTTGAGAATAATGCAAAAAGTTAGGTTTCATGTTCATGTTCAGCCCCCCACACTTAAGATGTACATTGCCCTCAATGTACAAAGATAGGCTAATCAAAATAAAGAAAATCATAAGAGGGAAGGAGGTGAAACTCCCTGTTATATGGATGCGGAGCTTGATTCTGAGGCTGGAATGTTTGGGGAAAGTGGTAGCTGCCACTATTCTTGGCTAGATGAAGAAATTGGGTCGTTGAACATGGCACTTGTTGGGTATTGATCCCTAATTGTTTCCTCATTCCATAAAATATTCCTAGCAACTTTGCTTGGAAGTCTGTAGAATCATGAAGAGCGTATTAAGAGTTGGTGTGGAAGAGAGCGTTGTGGGATTACTTGTTAAAAATACCAGAAAAATGAAGAAAGTAAAATTTACTAATATAGATATGTCTTTCAAAATTAAATAATAAAATTGAAATGAAAAGAAAAAGAAAAATAAAAATAAAAAGATAGGAAGATTCAATGATCCTCATCAGTGGGGCCCTCAGGTGGTGGTGCTGGAGTGGCAATGTGAAAGTGCTGGCACAGCTGCTGCATAATGGCCTGCATGTCATCCATCTGTCTGTCACGTTGCCGATCTCGCTCGTGAATCATCTCGAACTGTGTAGTGCAATACTACTCGAAGTGAGCGAGTCGGTCGGAAAGGTATGCCAATGAAGCAGCCACATGAACTGGTCGTTCCCTAGGTGGCATGGTAGAAGGCTCCTCGTGCTGTAGGGGGACATCATCAAGTATGTCCTCAAGATCCTCCTTGTCAAGGGCATGAGTGAGAAGGTACTGAGGAGGATTGGTCCCACGTCGGCGCTCAATCATCCTCATGTGTAACATAGTCGTGATGCCCTGTGGGGACATCTAACCTATTAGTGTAAGCGCTGATGACTGCGCCACGGTGTTGAGGAGGCCAAAGTGTCTGGCATGGTGCATCAACTAGGGGCCGATAGAGATTACTCCCTTCTGATGTCGCTCAGTCTGATGGCGAATGGAGAAAGCGATGAAATATGCCAAGTTAGTCACGTGTGCATTTGCCATGCACCATAAATGGTAGGCGTCATGGGTGTTGACGACGCCGGTGCTCTCTCTTCTTCCGGTCAAGTTGTGTACTAATATGGCATGGAGATATTGTAGGGAAGGGGCGAGAGCTGAGGCCTTCGAGCGGCTGGGGTCGTAGGTGGAAGAGAGTGGTGCCAAAGCCTTCCAGAACAAAAAGGGAGAAATATGGATATTGCGTGGTAGTGCATTCATGTCCTCCTCCTCCATAAACTCATCGGTGTAAAGTCCCAGAGCGACTCCAAACTCTGGGACACTGATTGCGCGAACTAGACCACCTAATCGGAAGTGAATGGTGACGGGGTCGTCATTGTTCGTCATCACCACCTGTAAATGAAAAGTAAAGCATAATTCTAAAGTTAGCTCTAAATAAGTGGGTTTGATAATAACGAAGAACCATTCCCATGAGTTTGTAGTCAGGAGGGCACGGATGGCATTAGCTAGCTGGACCTGCTCTATAGCAGCCCAATCAACGCAGCGACCTGTAATGAGGGGCTGCGCACGTAGTATCTGAAATAGCTCCTCCTGCGAAGGTTGCGGAAACTCAAGGAATGGGTGCCAAACTTCAGCTGTAGTACGTACCGAGGAAGAACCCGATCCCTTACGTCTCTTTTTGGATAGGACCGCAACCTTTTTGCCTCTTGATGATAACATAAGGTACTTGAAAATGTAGGAGCATTGATATAGTAGTTCCAAGATGTGTTAACATTTAACAATATCAAGCGAGAGGTGAAAAATTTATATGATTATTTAGAAACATTTACTGGAATCAAAGATGCATCATCAGTTTGGCAAAAATCCTAAAACTAGTATATGCTATTTAATAGCTTAAACAATTCAAATATAGAAAATACTAAAGCAAATTCCTAACTTATTCAGAACAAATTGGTAATAGTAACAATATCTTTGTTAGTCATATAGAATATCAATGTAGTAATGCAAGTTGGAAAAACAAGGTTGAGAAAATGAACCAAAAGCTGCTGTAGGGTTGTGCACGGGCGTGTTGGAGGAAAGCACGGGCGTATGGCGTGGGGATACAGCCGTGCGGAGAAAAAAATAGAGGGAAAAGAGAGAGGAAAGTGAGGATTGATGCAGGGGGAGTGGATTTTAGGGTGGTTTGGGGGTTGAGGAAGTGAGAATTTGGGTAATGGAGGCCGAAATAGGGATTAGGGAGTGGAGAAGGGGAGAAGAGGAGATTTCGGCTAGGGTTTTGAAAGGAAGAAGAAAATGAACAGTGATTTGCTTATATAGGGGAGGTGCACAGGCCTAGGGCCACGCCCGTGTACTCTGAAGGTGAGCCCGTGTTTTTCAAATTTTACAATTTAGGTCGTGCCTGGATACTATCCCACGCTCGTGTGTCTGGGGCATGTGTGGTACATGGCAATGTCGCACGGTCGTGCCTAGCTTTGTTCGCTTCTCCCATGCTCGTGTGTTAGGGTATCGCGCCCGTGTATTTTTGTCCATGGTTTAACAGCATGGGCGTGTCTCACACCCGTGTCGAAAAAACAGAATCTAGCCTTGCCCTTGGCACGCCCGTGTTTTTCCATTCCCATGCCCGTGTTCACCTATCAAGCTCACCCACGGCAACGTCGCACAGCCGTGGGGATTTACCGCATCCTGTGTTTTGGATAATTCATGTCCTACTTCCACATGGCCATATCGCACGGCCGTGTTTCTTCCCCTGCTTAGCCACAGCCTTAGGCATGCCCGTGTGCCTGGCCATGTGTGCTGAGAAACTTTGCAATTCAAAGATAAAGTTAATAATTCAAAGTGTTAGAAATAAAGAAATCAAAATATGTTAGTGCTCGGGTTGCCTCTCGAGAAGAGCTTATTTATAGTCTAAGCTTGACTTACCTCTCCGGTGAATGGTCAAGGTGGTTCGAAGAGTTTATACTCCTCATTCCTGCTATCAATCTCATCAAAATAGGGTTTTAATCGGGTATTGTTTACCTTAAAAGTGCCGAACTTGGTGTGACTCATCTCTACTGTACCGAATGGAAAAATACTGAGTACTGTAAGAGGGATTTCCTCATTCGGTGTGGTAGTGACAATGTGGGGATCTGCGGCATCTAGTAAGACTTTATCGCCAACTTTAAGTTGATTAGGAGAGGTATCGGGCTTGTTTTGGCGTAGTTTCAGTTTATCATGTGTTCTCAATTTGTGTGCTCGCCATTCGTCTAGCTCTTCTATCCGTAGCCTTCGTTCTTTATGATTGTGTTCACTATCATTTCTAGAACATGGCTCGTGAACTTCTTTGAAGCTTAATTTCTGTAAAGTCATATTGTTAGTTTTAGTAGATTGGTGTGGAGTATTACTTTTAATGTTCGATGTGATGCCAGAATTACGAGCTTGAAGAGTGATCGTTTCATCTCCCATACGAAGTATAAGCTCACCTGTGCCAACATTAATAATTGTTTTAGCAGTTGCTAAAAAAGGCCTTCCTAAAATCAAAAGGGTGTTATTATCCTCCTCTATGTCTAGAATAATGAAATCAACGGGAAATATGAACTTATCTACTTTCACGAGTACATCTTCAATAATACCCCTAGGGAATCTTATAGTTTTATTTGCCAATTGAATGCTCATCCTAGTTTGTTTTGGTTTCCCAAGACCTAGTTGCTTAAACATTTTGTAAGGCATTACGTTAATACTAGCCCCTAAATCAGCTAATGCATGACTTATATCTAAACTACCAATTAAACAAGGAATTGTAAAACTCCTTAGATCTTTCAGTTTGTGGGGTAGCTTATTCTATAGAATAGCTGAGCAGACTGCGTTTAGCTCCACATGTGATGCTTCGTCCAACTTCCACTTATTTACTAAAAGCTCTTTTAAAAATTTCATTGCATTTGGCATCTGCGACAAAGCTTCAATAAACGGTAAATTAATATGTAATTTTTTCAAAAGTTTAAGGAATTTACTGAATTGTTCGTCTGAGCAATCTTTCCTTGTCGCGTTAGGGTGTGGCACACGAGGTTTATATTCGACAGTCACTAGTTTGTTTGTATTTTGACCTACCTCATCTCTCTCTTTGCTTACCACAGTTTCTTGCCTCAGTTCTGGTTCAAGCTCAACGACTCCTTCGTCATCTTGAGTATTAATTGTGTTGAGTTGTTCCCTTGGGTTAGGTTCAGTATTACTTGGCAAACTACCTTGTGGTCATTGGGAGATCAGTTTGGAAAGCTGGCCTATCTGAGTTTCAAGTCCTTGGATCGATGCTTGTTGATTTTTAAGTGCTGTCTCGGTATTTTGGAAACGGGTTTCTGACATTAATTTGAATTTTGAGAGCATCTCCGCAAGGTTCGGTTTCTTCTCTTGTTGATAAGGTGGCTGTTGAAAACCCTGAGGATTTTGTGGCTTTTGATTCCCTTGACCACCTAAGGAGAAATTTGGGTGGTTCCTCCAACCTGCATTATAAGTATTACTGTATGGGTTATTTTGAGATCTAAAGTTATTGTTACCCACATAGTTGACTTGTTCCTCTTCAGTTGTGGGATTGAAGGATTAATATTCTGTATACACACCTCCTTCGCTTGAGTCACACCTCATTACTGGATGTACCTGCGTAGAGCCAAGTAAACCATCAATCTTTTTATTTAGAAGTTATACTTGATTTGATAGCATAGTAACTGAGTCGACGTTATAAACGTCGATTGTTTTTGTTCTTAGTCCTTATGACTTGCCACTGATAGTTATTCAGTGACATTTCTTCAACGAATTCATAAGCCTCTTCAGGTGTTTGTTGTTGATGGTTCTGCCAGCAGCTGCGTCAACCATTTGCCGAGTCGAGGGATTCAGACCATTATGGAATGTTTGTACTTGCAGCCAAAGCATAACCCATGGTGAGGGCACCTTCTCAGTAAGTCCTTGTATCTCTCCCATGCATCGTAAAGTGTTTCTAAATCCATCTGCACAAAAGAAAAGATATCATTACGTAATTTAGCCGTTTTAGCTGGTGGAAAATATTTTAGTAAAAATTTCTCGGTCATTTGTTCCCAAGTAGTGATAGACCCTCGTGGTAACAAGTTCAACCACTGTTTAGCTTTGTTTTTCAGTGAAAAGGGAAATAACCGAAGATGAATGGAATCATCAGAAACACCATTGATTTTAAATGTATCACAAAATTCCAGAAAGTTTGCAAAGTGAGCGTTGGGATCTTTATCCCGCAAACCATCAAACTGAACAAACTGCTGTATATTTGAATTATGTTAGGTTTTAGTTCAAAAGTATTCACAGCTACAGCAGGTCTAACTATGCTAGATTCAGTTCCTATTAAAGAAGGTTCAGCATAATCATACATCGTGCGTGGAGCAGGATTTTGATCAGCCGCAATTGCAGGAGGTAGCTAATTGCCTTGGTTTTCAGCCATCTCTTCGGTTGGGGGTTAAGTATCATCTTCTTGCTCGTTCTCCGTGTATCGTAAGCTGTGCCTTATCTCTCTTTGATATCTACGAACTGTACAATCAATTTCTTCGTCAAAATGTAATGGTCCCGACGGGTTTCTTCTAATCATAAACTATAAAAACCTGCTAAGAGAAAGAAAAAGAAAATTAATAAAATTAAATTAAATTGCAAGAAAAATAAATGGCTAAAGTAATAAAAATTTAGCGTTCCTAATATTTTAGGTCCTCGGCAACGATGCCAAAAGCTTGATCGCGTGATTCGTAACAAGTAATAAATATTTATAATGAAGATCAAACCTAGACTAACTATTATCAGGATGCAAAGGCAAGCGCACCTATCGAACAATAGTATAGTAACGGCAAGATCGGGATATCGTACCCAAGGGAACCAAAAGTACTAGTAATAACTATCTTTTTTATTATTTAACCTAGAAATAAATAGAGGTTGTTTATTAAATTGATTAACTAAACTAATTAACTGATTAAACTAAAGCAAAGAGAAAATTTGGAAAAATACTTGAAGAAAAGTAATTGATAAAGACGGCACCCAAGGAGGAATCCACCTAAATTTCACTTGTTATCTGACTCTGAACCAAACGATTTATTCACTTAACTTCATCTATGAGACTCCCTAACCTATATTATTATCTCAGTCGAGACTAATAACGTCTAACCCTCAGTTGAATTAATCGAAATATCTTTCTTAATTAAAACCCCTAGGGAAGCAATAAATCAATCTATGGACTCCCATATTAGGTTTCACCCTAATCCGGTAAAATCTCGTAACCCTATTTCTAGGCGCTAGATCAACTCCGCTTAATTATGCCAAATCTACTCTTAGACAGGGACTTTTGCTCCTCTGCATAAGCACATCAAATCATGAATTAATACCCGGAATATTAACTCAAGCATTAAGAACACATAATTAAGAACAAATCAAGTATTTATCATACAGTTCAGATAATAATAACAATATCCATCATAGGTTTCAACCCCCTTAGGTATCTAAGGGGTTTAGTTTATAATAAAATAAGAGTACATCTCAAAAGTATATAAATAACAAAACATAAAGAAAACTCTAAAACACCTGAAGGAATTCTGAGAGAGATCTTCAGTCTTGGAGTAGCTCCGGCTTTTGGGATGGATTGTCTGGCTTCCTTCAAGTAATTCCCGGCATGTGGTTCTATATTCCAGAAAAGTTCTAGAGGAGGCGACCCTTTCTAAGTCATACTTAGGGTGTTTATATAGTCTTTGGATTGGCTTTCTCCCTCCCTAAGTATCCTTTTCCGTGTAAAATACAACTCCTTGAAAAAGGGACACGCCCGTGTGCCACGACCATTTGACGTGTTTGCCAGGCCATGTTTGATCTGTTAAATTGCACACAGCCGTACAGGTCGATGGCCAGACCGTGTAAATCGTGAAAGCCTTGGTTGACACCCTCGAAAGACACAGGCATGTGAGCAGCCCTTGTGGCAAGGCTTAGGCCGTGTCATCTTCTCGATTTGGTCTATTTTGTCCCTTTTTGGCTCGTTTTTGGCTCCTTTTGACTCTTGGTGCTCTCCTGAGTACAAAACATGAAATAACCAGATTAAGAGCACCAAAATCCACAAATCTAGTAATAAACATCCATAAAAATGCTAAGTATTTGGGGTAGAAACATGTATAATTTGGTGTTTATCAGAATTTCCTCATGAAACTTTAAACATACATATTTTCATATTCTACACCTCATAATAATCATAAAATAAATATTTCAGCGTCGAATTTATGGTCCCGAAACCACTGTTCTGACTAGGCCTAATTTCGGGATGTTACAACACTGCACTCCTTTGTTAAGGCAACAGTCTCAAACTCACTTAGTCGTTTCTTCTTGGATAGTATATCCTTCATAAACTTCACATAATTTGGCATTTTTTCTAAAGCCTCAACCAACGAAATATTGATGTGTAACTACTTCAGAACATCCAAAAACTTCTTGAATTGCACCTCTTGTTTCTACTTGTGTTGCTACAATCTTTGCGGATATAGAGATGATGGAACTTTCGGTTAAATCAGATACCTCTTCTTAGTAGGTAAATCTGCATCCAAAGAAGATGTTAAAGTATCTAAATTCATTAAGTTAGAATTTACCTTGTCAATCTTTGCAGATTCTGCATTTTTTGGTGTAGGAATTTCAACAGCTGGTTGATTCTTCTCAACGGGCTTATCTTCGACATCAATCAATCGGGGTTCCAAAATTTTACCACTTCACAATGCCACTGCCTTGATATTTTCTTTATCCAAATTTCTTAGATTCTCTATATTGCTCGGCAAGGTTCCTTGCGATCTATTATGAAGCTCCATAACTAACTGACCCATCTGGTTTTCCAAATTTTTCACTGCTACTGCTTGGGTTTGGGTCAAAGCGTCATTCTTTGCCATGTACGCTTTCAACAAGTTCTCCAAACTATTTGATGATTCAGCTTGAGGTGGTTTTGGAGCTTTTTGATTAAACCCTTAAGATTTGTTGGGTCTATGCTGCAAGAAGTTGTTGTTGGGTCCATTTCCTTGGTTGCTCCAGGAAAAATTAGGATGAGTACGGCATGAAGGATTGTAGAAGTTGGATTGGGGTCCTTGTCCACTCCTACTTTGATGTTGGTTCCCCACATAGTACACTGACTTGGGATTTTTTGGACAATTCTCAAAAGAATAACCTTTCCCACAGTAGACACAGGATACTACTTCAAAAGGACTTTGTGGCTAAGCTGCAAAATGATTAGCACTATTTGTGGTAAACTATTTTAACATAGAGGAAATAGATGATACTTGAGCCGATAACGAAGTGAGGGCATCAACTTCATCAACTCCGACTACATGTCTTTCTAAAGTTGTTTGATTTGTTCGCCATTGATAGTTATTACTTGCGATCCTCTCAATGATCTCATAAGCTTCATTATAAGAGTTAGAAAAAATTGCACCATTCACAAAGGCATCTACCATAAATCTTGTATGTGCATTGAGACCATTATAGAATGTCTCCAATTGGATACAATAAGGAATCCCATGATGAGGTCACTTACGAAGTAACTCCTTGAATCGCTCCAAAGCCTCATACAAAAACTTGTTATCCAATTGTTGGAAAGTTGTGATCTCGTTCCTCAACTTAGCATTTTTGCTAGGCAAGAAATACTTAACCAAAAATCTCTCTGCTAATTCTTGCAATGTAGATATGAAACTTGGTGGCAATGAACTGAGCCATGCTCGTGCTCTATCTCGCAACGACTACAGAAACAACTTCAACCTCAGTGCGTCTTTAGTCACATCGGCTATCTTAAATGAATCACTCACCTCCATAAGCAATCGAAGGTGGAGATGTGGATCTTCCGTGGGCATACCACTGAATTGGCCCACCGTTTAGAGCATTTGAAACATCACTGGTTTTAATTCAAATTTGGTTGCCTCAATATCTGGCCTTCTAATTCTTGGATTTAACTCACTGAAAAGTGGCACAACATATTGTCCAATGCATTGATCCCTATCATTAGCAATAAGGATGGGATTTCCTACACGATCGACTTCATTACCTTGGTCTTGATTCTAATTTCTAAGTCCATCTCAACTTGTCTTTGAACTATTCGTTCACGTCTTCTTTGTCTGAAAGTTCGCTCAATTTTAGGGTTTAAAGGGAGTAAATTGATAATCCGATTTATGCTCATAAACACCTGAAAAGAAAATCACAAAATTAAAAAGAATAAGTATGGCAACAGTTAACAATCCCCAGCAACGATGCCAAAAACTTGTAACGCGTAGGTTTGTGCAAGTGTACACTATTGTTATCAAGTAATAAGTAAGTATCGGGTTATCATCTCCATAGAGATTGTATTTGTGCTAAGTCACCTAATTTGTAAAATTATATTAACAATTTGGTAAAAAAACACAATATAGTTAAGAAGTGATGATTAAAATATATTAAACTAAATGCAATGATCCCTAATGCAACTTATCCTAAGTATGCAAACTATATGACTGAAATAGATTTTAGCAAAATTAAACACAATTTGGAACAATTATAACATAAATAAACTAGGACAATTACTTTAATTTAACTCAACTTATTATCAACATGCTTAATAACATTCGCAAAAACATTTCATGGCAACTCGATCTTTCATGAGTTTGGAAACCACATTAGGTCCTTTCGGAATCCTTTACTTAGTAAATACGCATTTTACTAAGCCTTATTTACTAAGGGTTTCTTAGTATTCGTGTGAGGTAACAAGGACGTGTTAGATTTGAAACAGTTTAATCACACAAATCTAAAATCTTTACAGATAACAGAGCTTGGTTAAAGTTGTTATGCAACCTGTAATTTAATCGGTTAGGATCTAAATTGAGCATCACATTTCAATTATGTGTCCACTAGCCGTCGTCTGGTTAGGATCGCTTAGCTACTTCAAGTGCATTTCAATCACGTATGAATGAAATACAGACTTGATTTTAATTGAAAATATGATCGATTGAGGCACAAACCTTTTAAGCATGAATCAAATAAATATTTTTTAATCAAAGCAATCATCCTAGCTTAAATAAAATTAAGCTAACATTGTTGTAAAAATGAATTAAAGAATACATGGAAAACATTTTTAGATTAAATTAAAGAAAGGAAATGTTAAACCCAAATAAGTGGCTGTCACCCAAGACTCTGACTAACTAGGCTCATTCGCTTCTTTGCTTTGCTCTTTTGCTGATGGCTCTCCAATGTGGCCGACCAAGGGCTCTTTAAGAGGCTTCATTGCTAAAATCTCTATGAAGAGATGATGCTATGCGTGGGGAATAGAAAAGGCTAAGATAATTTGGAGAGAATAGAGAATGATGAATGAGGGAATGAAGGGCTCATATTTATAGGTGAAGAGAGCTGGGTAGTTTGCTAAAAATTGTGACAACCCGAATTAGGGCCTAACCGGAATAGTGGTTTTCTGACCACAAATTCGAGATAGAAATAATTATTTTATAATTATTTAGAAATAATTATTTTATAATTATTTAGAAATAATTATTTTATAATTATTTTGGGGTTTATGATATGATTTCATGAAAATTTCGTGATTAAATTCTATGCATTGAGCGCTTAAGTTGAGTTAGGGACTAAACCGAATAAATTGTAAAACTCGTGTTTTAGAAGTTTTTAGTATGAAATTGCCTTGGGATATTAACTAGGAGGTCTTAAATAGCAATTTGACCCATTCCTAAGTTATGGACAAAAGTTGGACATGGAAGGAATTTTTGGAAAGTTTAGTAGTAAAGGCATTTTGGTCATTTGTATATTACATGAAATAAAATGGGAAAAATAACATAAAATTGGTCAACATCTTCACTAGTTGCTGCCGAAATTTGCTCTCCTCCATAGGTAGGGTTTCTTCAACTTTCAAGCTTCATAGTAAGTGATTTCAAGCCCCGTTTTTAATGTTCTTCACATTTTTGAAATCCTCGTAGCTCGGTTTACCTATTTCTACCATTATTTCGAGTTAGGGTTTATGTTTAAAAATTTACCCATGAATTATAGGCATGTATTTTTTTTGTTTGATGGTAGAATATAAATGTTTGAAGTTAGGAGAACGATCTTTTCTAAGCGATTTTTAGCGAAAACGAGCAAAACGACATAATCGATAAAAATACCTATTGTTCATAACTATGTGTTAGAGTGAGAATTTGATGTTGCCATAGAAGAGCAAAATGATCAGTAGGTCATTAAACATAAGAATAAGCGCTGAAATTAAATTTCCGAGCCTTGGGGAAAAATCGTAATTCTGTAAAAGTTAGAGGGCAAAAATTTAATTTTTGTATAATGTGATATTTGGATTAGAATAAGTAGTTCGAGTGTTAAATGAGCTAAATATGTTGTTATAGATCAAGAATGGCGTGGAATTGACCTCGAATAGGGGAAGGAGAAAGTTTTGGACTAAATTGCAAAATTCCCATATTTTGCACCAAGGTAAGTTTGTATGTAAATAATACATTAATTTCATTTACATTCTTATATTTCAGCCTATTATATATATACTAGCTGATTTTGAAGTATAAATCGACTATTGGAAGAATGGAAATAAGTAATAGAGAGAGATTCCGGTTGAACATTCGGAAAGATCGAATAAAATAGAGGGAGCGTAGCTAGGTCACATGTATGGTGCTGAGTGCACATCATGTGTACAAGAAAGCTACGAGATACTATGTAGTAGGTAGGTCACATGTGTGATACGGGATGTATCCCATGTAGACAAGAGAGCTACGGGAGAGATAAATGTAGCTAGGTCGCATGCGTGATTCCAAGTGAAGAACACCATGTAGACAAGAGAGCTATGAGACAAATTGGCTAGGTCGCATGAGTGGTACTAAGTGTTCACCATGTGTACAAGAGAGCCGAATTAAATGAAATATGATGGTGGGGCTGTGCGCTAAAACCATCAAGTATCAAGGATTAATCTGAATTATTCAATGGGATGGCTTTCTGGTGACATTGTAATCATGGGCCTATGCTCGCGATGTGTGAAATGTGGTGAAAATGATTGGTGATATATATATATATAAGTTAAAATGAGTTTAGTACAAAGAATGTGTGAAAGAGTGAAATTAGCACTAAAACTGTTTTGGACAGTAGCAGTGATGTGATTTTGAAAAATCACCAAAAATAGAAAGAATTTAATTAGAGGTTGAATAAGATGTGAAATTAAAGCTTCATAAGTCTATTTTCATATAAAAGAAACATATCAAGCAAAGGAATTCTATATTTTGAGATATTTACAATTGTGTGTGACTTGCTCAGGATGACTATGTGATCCCCTGTTCCAACTTTGAAAAATCATTAAAAATTGTACAAAACACAATAATAAATATAGTTTATTTGCATAAATTTCTTATTGAGTTTAGTTTTAAACAAAAGAGGTTTCATGGTTATTTGAATTTTGTACTGAGAGAAATTCAATTCGTAGTGAACAGAGGTCAGATTAGTTGAGCTGTGTAACAGGGGAAAATTAAACTAATAAACTGTACAAATTGGGTGAACCAAAAATTCTAAAAAACATTTAGTAAGAATATTTATGAGTCTATATTCAGGGAAATTTTACAGATTTGAATTTTGAGTTTCGTAACTCGAGTTATGATTTATTTAGTGATCATGATGCAGGAGGGACAGCTTGATCAAATCGGAGTAAATAGTAAAATTAGATATATGATATAATTGAGTTATGTTGTAAACATATTAGATTCCTTATTTGTTATTTATATACTTACTTACTAAGCTATAAGCTTACTTTCTTTTCTCTCCTTTGTCTTATAGTGTCATCTAGCTAGCACAGGAGTTAGAGATCGTTGAAGATCCGCCCGCACTGGTATGTATAGCAGACTTAGTTATTTTGTTACGTGTCATAATTGTCTAGGTTTAAAATACTAATTATAGTATCAAACTAATCATTTTGTACGAAGCCTTTGAAATTGGTTTGTATTATTAATAGCATATGTTATAATGATTCATGATCAAATTGCACGCCATATTTTTGTTTGGGTTCTATTTAATAGTATATACTATAATTTGTTAATACCTCGTACCCTGTTCCGGCAACGGATACGGGTAAGGGGTGTTACATTTAGTGGTATCAGAGCTATGGTTTAGTCGGTTCTCGGACTAATAATGTGTGTGTAAAAGTCTAGCTATACATGCCATAAAAATATTGTGATAGTGTGGTGACTCCTGATTATTCTAAACTGTGTTTTGTTTTATTATAGTAATGGATCCTGAAGGAACTGCGGCTGATGATGTTGCTAGTAATGCGCCAGCTCCTGCACAAGGGACCGCGCCCGTGGAAAGTAGACTTGAGACATTGAGACATTGAGACAGGGAGATGAGGCTCGGGATGCCTTTCTCCAAATGATGAACAATTGGTATACTGAGTTTATTCGAGCAAATCCAAATGCTCAACCTCCTTCGCCCCCTCCCATACCTAAGACGATTCCTGTAGCTGCTCAAGGCATAGATTTAGTAAGAATGAACAAGCCTCTGATTGACAAGATTCGAAAACAAGCAGCCGAAGAGTTTAGAGCAAAGATCGATGATGATCCCGAGAAAGCGTCGTTCTGGCTTGAAAATTCTACCCGTGTATTTGATGAGCTCTCATGTACACCCGAGGAGTGCTTAAAGTGTGCTGTATCACTTTTGAGAGATTCGGTCTACCACTGGTGGAAGACTTTGGTAGCAGTGGTGCCAAAAGAAAGAGTTACTTGGGATTTCTTCCAGGAAGAATTCAGAAAGGAATACATAAGTCAGGGATTTATTGATCAAAAATGGAAGGAGTTCCTTGAATTGAAGCAGGGCAAGATGTTTGTGGCAGAGTATGAACGCGAATTTGTAAGACTCAGCAAGTATGCCCAGGAATGTGTGTCCACCGAGGCCATTATGTGCAAAAGGTTTGAGGATGGGCTAAATGAGGAAATTAAAGTGCTTGTGGGAATTTTGGAGTTGAAAGAATTTGTAGTATTTGTTGACCGAGCTCTTAAAGCCGAAGAATTGAACAAAGAAAGAAGAAAAGCTGCTATTGAGGCTCGAGATGCCAGAAAAAGGCCGATAAGCAAGTCATTTCAATCTCAATCAAAAAGGTCCAAAGAGACAAACCCTCAAATGACAGTTTCAACTGGGGATTCACACAGAGATCGTGGTAGAGCATATTCGGGGTCTAAAGCTCAAGCTACTTCAGTGGCAAGTGTGGGTAATGTGTGACCTAGAAAGCCCGAGTGTCAGCAATGTGGCAGGCAACATTATGGTGAGTGTTGGGGAAACGAGTGAGCTTGTTTCAGGTGCGGTTCTCGCGAGCATTTTATTAGAGACTGTCCGGAGAAAGTTAAAGAAGAAAGATTTCAGAGTGCTAGACAGAATACCACAGCTAGGAGAGGTAGACCACCGAGAAATACTGGAGGTAGGACTAGCAGTAAAACTACGTTGAAAGATTCAGCAGCGAGATCAGAAGCTAGAGTGCCTGCTAGAGCTTATGCCATACGTGCCCGAGAGGATGCATCATCTCCCGATGTCATTACTGGTACATTTTCTCTCTATGATACTATTGTTATTGCATTGATTGATCCTGGGTCCACTCATTCCTATATTTGCATGAATTTAGTATCTAATAAAAAGTAGCCTGTTGATTTTACTGAGTTTACGATTAAAGTGTCGAACCCCTTAGGCAAATATGTGCTAGTTGACAAGGTTTGCAAGAATTGCCCATTAATGATTCAAGGTCACTGTTTTCCGGCTAATCTAATGTTGTTACCATTTGATGAGTTTGACGTTATTTTGGGAATGGAATGGTTGACATTTTATGATGCCAAGGTAGATTGTAAACAAAAACACTAGAGTTGAAATGTGAAAATGGAGAAATTCTGTGGGTTGAAACAGATGAATCAAATAAATTGCCTATGGTGATTTCGCACATGTCTACACAGAAATACATGAGGTGAAGCTTATCTGGCTTATGTAATGAATACTGAGTTGCCTCAACTGAAGTTTGAATCAGTACTGATAGTCTGTGAGTTTCCAGATGTATTTCTAGAGGAATTGCCTAGGTTGCCTCTGAATAGAGAGATAGAGTTTGCCATTGATTTGTTGCCGGGTACTGTACCGATCTCGATTGCTCCATATAGAACAGCTCCGAATGAATTAAAAGAATTGAAGGCTAGGTTGCAAGAGTTAACAGATAGGGGATTTGTGAGACCGAGTTTCTCTCCCTGGGGTGCTCCTGTATTGTTCGTAAAGAAGAAGGATGGTTCAATGAGACTTTGCATTGATTACTGTCAGTGTAATAAGGTGATTATAAAGAACAAGTATCCATTGCCGAGGATTGATGATTTATTCGATCAGTTAAAGGGGGCCACAGTGTTTTCAAAGATCGATTTGAGGTTTGGTTACTACCAGTTGAGAGTTAAGGAGTCGGATGTGCCGAAAACCGCCTTTAAGACAAGGTATGGACATTATGAGTTTCTTGTGATGCCTTTCGGCTTAACAAATGCTCCAGCTATATTTATGGACTTGATGAACCGGATCTTTCGGCCATATTTGGATAAGTTTGTAGTAGTGTTTATAGATGACATTCTAATTTATTCTCGGGATGAGTCTAAACATGCCGAACACTTGAGAACCATATTGCAGATCTTGAGAGAAAATAAAATGTTTGCTAAGTTTAGTAAAAGTGAGTTCTGGCTTCGTGAAGTCGGATTTTTGGGACATATAGTCTCAGGTGATGGTATTCAGGTGGATCCGAGCAAGATTTCCGTGATCGTTGATTGAAAACCGCCAAAGAATGTATCCGAGGTTAGAAGCTTTTTAGGCTTAGCCGGGTATTATAGACGTTTTGTTGAGGGATTTTCGATGATTGCCTCTCCTATGACTAAGTTTTTGCAAAAGAATGTTAAGTTTGAATGGACTGATAAATGTCAGCAGAGTTTTGAAAAGTTGAAAGCACGATTGACTGAAGCACCAATTTTAGTACAGCCCGAGCCGGGGAAGGAGTTCGTAATTTATAGTGATGCATCATTGACAGGCCTTGGATGTGTGTTGATGCAAGAGGGTAAAGTGGTAGCTTATGCTTCGAGACAGTTAAAACCGCATGAGAAGAACTATCCTACACATGATCTGGAATTGGCCGCTATTGTCTTTGCCTTGAAGATTTGGCGACATTATTTGTATGGCGAAAAATGCCAAATTTTTACTGATCACAAAAGTTTGAAGTATTTGATGAATCAAAAGGATTTGAATCTGTGACAGCGGAGATGGCTTGAATTATTAAAGGATTATGAGCTAGTGATTGATTATCATCTGGGAAAAGCAAATGTAGTTGTTGATACCTTGAGCAAGAAATTTCTTTTTACTTTGAGAGCCATGAATACGGGGTTAGCATTGTCTGATGATGGGTCAATCTTAGCAGAGATGAGGGCTAAACCGTTATTTCTTCAGCTGATTTGTGATGCTCAAAAGAACGATAGTGAGTTGCGAACCAAGAGACTCAATGCGAATCAGGTTACGACTCAGATTTTCGAGTTGGACCAAACGACTGTTTGATGTTTCGAGACAGGATATGTGTACCGAAAAATGATGAATTGATTCAAAAAATATTACATGAGGCACATAGTGGTTGTTTATCAGTTCACCCTGGTAGCACAAAAATGTATAATGATTTAAAGAAGTTGTATTGGTGGCTAGGTATGAAAAGGGACAATTCTGAATTTGTAACCAAGTGTTTGATCTATCAACAAGTAAAAGCTGAACATCAAGTGCCTTAGAACTACTTCAACCGGTAATGGTGCCTGAGTGGAAATGGGATAAGATTACCATGGATTTTGTAACCGGTTTGCCTTTGACTCCTAAAAAGAAGAATGTTGTCTAGGTAGTAGTTGATAGGTTAACAAAGTCAGCCCACTTTATACCAGTACATACCGATTACTCACTTGATAAATTAGCTGAATTATATATTGCTGAAATTGTGAGGTTGCACGGAGTACCTATGTCTATAATATCAGATAGAAATCCGAGGTTTACCTCGAGATTTTGTAAAAAGTTACAAGAAGTTTTGGGTACAAAATTGAACTTTAGTACCGCGTTTCATCCACAAACAGATGGTCAGTCAGAAAGAGTAATCCAGGTACTCGAGGATATGCTTAGATGCTGTGTCTTAGAATTTGGAGGTAGTTGGGAGAAATATCTATCTTTGATTGAATTTGCCTACAATAACAGTTATCAGTCAACTATACAAATGGCACCGTACGAAGCCTTGTATGGTCGCAAGTGTCGAACTCCTTTATAGTGGACCGAACTTAGTGAGAAACAGATTCACGGAGTTGATCTAGTTAAAAAAACCGAAGAGAAAGTAAAAGTAATTCGGGATTGCTTGAAAGCTGCTTCAGATTGACAAAAGTCATATGCAGATTTAAAAAGAAAAGAGATTGAATTTCTGGTGGGTGATAAAGTGTTCTTGAAGGTGTCACCATGGAAAAAGATTCTGAGATTTAGCCGAAAAGGCAAGTTGAGTCCGCATTTTATTGGGCCGTTCGAGATTACTGAAAGGATTGGACCAGTGGCATATCGGTTGGCCTTACTGGTAGAGTTAGAAAGAATTCATAACGTGTTTCATGTATCAATGTTGCGACGTTATCGTTCTGATCCTTCACATGTGATTTCTCCAACAGAAATTGAGATTCGACCGGATATGACCTATGAGGAGGAACCAATAAAGATTTTGGCTCGGGAAATTAAACAATTAAGAAATAAAAGTATAGCCTTAGTGAAAGTATTGTGGCACAGACATGGGATAGAAGAGGCTACGTGGGAACCTGAGGAAGCTATGAGGAAACAGTACCCGAACCTCTTTACCGGTAAGATTTTTGGGGACAAAAATCTCTAAAGGGGGGAGAATTGTGACAACCCGAATTAGGGCCTAATCGGAATAGTGGTTTCGTGACCACAAATTCGAGATAGAAATAATTGTTTTATAATTATTTTGGGGTTTATGATATGATTTCATGATTTCGTGAAAATTTCGTGATGAAATTCTATGCATTGAGCGCTTAAGCTGAGATTAAGGACTAAACTGAATAAATTGTAAAACTCGTGTTTTAGAAGTTTTTAGTATGAAATTGCCTTGGGATATTAACTAGGAGGTCTTAAATAGCAATTTGACCCATTCCTAAGTTATGGAAAAAAGTTGGACGTGGAGGGAATTTTTGGAAAGTTTAGTAGTAAGGGCATTTTGGTCATTTGTATATTAAATGAAATAAAATGGGAAAAATAACACAAAATTGGTTATCATCTTCACTAGTTGCTGCTGAAATTTTCTCTCCTACATAGCTAGGGTTTCTTCAACTTTCAAGCTTCATAGTAAGTGAATTCAAGCCCCGTTTTTAATGTTCTTCACATTTTTGAAATCCTCGTAGCTCGGTTTACCTATTTCTACCATTATTTCGAGTTAGGGCTTATGTTTAAAAATTTACCCATGAATGATAGGCATGTATTTTGTTGTTTGATGGTAGAATATGAATGTTTGAAGTTAGGAGAACGATCTTTTCTAAGCGATTTTTAGCGAAAACGAGCAAAACAGCATAATCGATAAAAATACCTATTGTTCATAACTATGTGTTAGAGTGAGAATTTGATGTTGCCATAGAAGAGAAAAATGATCAGTAGGTCATTAAACATAAGAATAAGGGATGAAATTAAATTTTCGAGCCTTGGGGCAAAATCGTAATTTTGTAAAAGTTAGAGGGCAAAAATATAATTTTTGTATAATGTGATTTTTGGATTAAAATAAATAGTTCGAGTGTTAAATGAGCTAAATATGTTGTTATAGATCAAGAAAGGCGTGGAATCGACCTCGAACGGGGGAAGGAGAAAGTTTTGGACTAAATTGCAAAATTCTCATATTTTGCACCGAGGTAAGTTTGTATGTAAATAATACATTAATTTCATTTACATTCTTATATTTCAGCCTATTATATATATACTAGCTGATTTTGAAGTATAAATCGACTATTGGAAGAATGGAAATAAGTAATAGAGAGAGATTCCGGTTGAACGTTCGGAAAGATCGAATAAAATAGAGGGAGCGTAGCTAGGTCACATGTATGGTGCTGAGTGCACATCATGTGTACAAGAAAGCTACGAGATACTATGTAGTAGGTAGGTCACATGTGTGATACGGGATGTATCCCATGTAGACAAGAGAGCTACGGGAGAGATAAATGTAGCTAGGTCGCATGCGTGATTCCAAGTGAAGAACACCATGTAGACAAGAGAGCTACGAGACAAATTGGCTAGGTCGCATGAGTGGTACTAAGTGTTCACCATGTGTACAAGAGAGCCGAATTATATGAAATATGATGGTGGGGCTGTGTGCTGAAACCATCAAGTATAGAGGATTAATCCGAATTGTTCCACGGGATGGCTTTGTGGTGACATTATAATCATGGACCTATACTCACGATATGTGAAATGTGGTGAAAATGATTTGTGATATATATATAAGTTAAAATGAGGTTAGTACAAAGAATGTGTGAAAGAGTGAAATTAGCACTAAAACTGTTTT
The DNA here is from genome assembly GCF_007990345.1 of Gossypium hirsutum. Lineage (NCBI taxonomy): Eukaryota > Viridiplantae > Streptophyta > Magnoliopsida > Malvales > Malvaceae > Gossypium > Gossypium hirsutum. Next base: position 7,586,461 of record NC_053436.1, on the reverse strand, counting down.
GGATAGTAGCAGTGACGTGATTTTGAAAAATCACCAAAAATAAAAAGAATATAATTATAGGTTGAATGAGATTTGAAATTAAAGCTTAATACGTCTATTTTCATATAAAAGAAATAGAGAAAGCAAAGGAATTCTATATTTTGAGATATTTACAATTGTGTGTGACTTGCTCAGGATGACTATGTGATCCCCTGTTCCAACTTTGAAAAATCATTAAAAATTGTACAAAACACAATAAGAAATATAGTTTATATTCCTAAATTCCTTATTGAGTCTAGTTTTAAATAAAATAGTTTCATGGTTATTTGAATTGTGTACTGAGAGAAATTCAATTCATAGTGAACAGAGTTCAGATTAGTTGAGTTGTGTAACAGGTGAAAATGAAACTAATAAACTGTACTAATTGGCAGAACCAAAAATTCTAAAAACAATTTAGTAAGAATATTTATGAGTCTAGATTCAGGGAAATTTTATGGATTTGAATTTTGAGTTTCGTAACTCGAGTTATGATTTATTTAGTGATCATGACGCAGGAGGGACAGCTTGATCAAATCGGAGTAAATAGTAAAATTAAAAATATGATATAATTGAGTTATGTTGTAAACATATTACATTCTTTATTTGTTATTTATATACTTACTTACTAAGCTATAAGCTTACTTTCTTTTCTCTCCTTTGTCTTATAGTGTCATCCAGCTAGCACAGGAGTTAGAGATCGTTGAAGATCCGCCCGCACTATCAATACATTTGGTATTTGAACTCAACATTTTGAAATATGGCATGTATAGCAGACTTAGTTATTTTGTTACGTGTCATAATTGTCTAGGTTTAAAATACTAATTATAGTATCAAACTAACCATTTTGTACGAAGCCTTTGAAATTGGTTTGTATTGTTAATAGCATATGTTATAATGATTCATGATCAAATTGCACGCCATATTTTTGTTTGGGTTCTATTTAATAGTATATACTATAATTTGTTAATACCTCGTATGTGACAGCCCTAAAGTGACCCTAGTAGGAAAGCGGTTTCGGGACCGCTAAATCGAGTCACCAAATTATTTGAATATGATATTTATTGTCTAAAATAAATGTGTGAAAATTTTAAGCTTCGATTTACTAAATTGCATGCGAATTTAGTCAATAGGACTTATGTGTGACATTTTTGAAATGTGATAGATCAAAACATAAGGACCTATTAGTGCATGTTGAAAAAGGGGGGACTTGCATGTCAATTTTTCCCCCCATCTAGTAGTGGCCGGCCATGACATTAGGATGGACAAAGGGTGATGGGCAAAACATGTCATAGACATGTTGTGTTGGTGCATCATGGGAGGAAACAATAAAATAAAGTTAGTAATAAAGAAATGGAAAAAAGAGGTGTGTGATTGTTTCTCCCCCCTCCCCATTGCCGTGAATGTAAGAAAGAAAGCAAAAAAAAGTGTCCATCTTTTTTTTCATTTCTTTTGGCCGAATGTTCTAAGGAAGAAAGGAAACAAGTTGTGTTCTTTGGTTCTTCTTGGCCGGATTGAGAGGAGGAAGGAAGGAGTGAAGCAATCGGTCATCTTAGGTCGATATTAAGGTAAGGAAGTTGATACTAGTTCTTGAAATCCTAGTTGATTTTGAGTGAGATATCAAGTTATTGTTGGTAACCCATGTTGAAATTGTGATTTTGGAATAAGTAAGGTTTTCGGCTATGGAGATTAATAAGGGTGATGGTTGTGTTTCATGCTAAATCTAGATGAAAAATGGTAGTTGCTTACATCTTGATGATTATGAGTTTCTTTCTTGGTTCTACCTTAGATCCATGAAGTATATTTTTATTTGGTGTTGTTGGAAGTATCGGCCATGGTATATCCATAAGTGTGATTTATGCTTATTGCATGGTAGGTAAGATTTATGTTTTGGATATATGTTTAAATTTGGTTATAATCAAATTTGTGATTCGGCTCTTGCACATATATATATATGATTGCACATGATGTATTGGTATGACCTATATATTATCTCAAGGTATATAATTACACATGATGGTGCTTCGGTTATGGATTAAATGATGGATGCGTATTGAGTTATAATATGTAATGCATTAGTTAGTAAAATGTATGCCATTTATGTGTGGTATTAAGTATATAATCGGCCTCAACATAGACATGCATATTCGGCCATAGGAAGAAGATTGGTGTTGCATGTATTCGGTTAGAGGCAAGCATATTGATGCTTTTGTCTTGGCTTAGAAAATTCGGCCAAGGGGGAATATTAGCTAAAATGTTGAGTTTGATTCATGATTCCATATATATATGTGACTCTAATGCCTAAAGTATATATGGGCTAAGTACCTTGAGGTTTTCTTTTGATGTTCGAATGAATTGTATTAAATTGCTTGATGTGATTAAAAATGCATATGACCATTATGTAGTTGAGCGAGAAGGTGGCCATATGACCAATCAAACTCCTTGTCATATTCGGCCATAAGCTAGCATAATGAGACTTTACTATGTTAAATTTGTTTGAATTAGCTCAAGAGCTTAGAGGACCACAGTTGGATAAGGGAAAGGAAAAAGTTATCGAATAGCCGCTGAAAACGTTCGACCACATCTGAGGTAAGTTCTTGAGTAATAGAGCTTAAATTATGATTTGATTAGATCATGTTTTAAGCAAATCAAAATCATGCTCTTTGTGTGTGGCTATTGAGCCGAAATTGCAAGAGTGATAAGTGTCTTGTGTTTGAGTTTTGCTAATGAAAATGAAATACGAATGTGGCATGATTTATTGTTAAATGTGCATGGTTATTCGAATGATGTCCGGGCTAAGTCCCGAAGGCTTTGTGCTAAGTGACCATATCCGGACTAAGATCCGAAGGCATTTGTGCGAGATACTAATTCCGGGCTAAGCCCAAAGGCATTGGTGCAAGTTACTAAATCCGGGTTAAGTCCCGAAGGCATTTGTGCGAGTTACTATAACCGGGCTATGTCCCGAAGGCATTTGAACGAGTAGCTATATCTGGTTAAATTCCGAAGGTACGTGATTTGGGAATGAATGATCTTGCTGTAAAAATTTCAGTTAATACGCTTGTAACATCCCATCATTGAGGTATGTTTCGTATGTTCTTTGAATTAGTTGAGCCCTTACAAATAAGTATTCGCTCAGTTGATAAATGAGCTACCGGCCTTTGGCTAAGTTGATCTTTGTGTATGAATAAAAGGGTTGGTAATGTGAAGTAAGTATGATATTGAAAATTTGTGCATATGAAATTATCCATTTAGCTACATGAATGCTATACTTTGGTTGTGTCTAAATTCTTTGCTCAAAACTTACTAAGCATTTAATGCTTACTCCGTTTCTTTGATTCTCTGTTTTATAGATTTTGGTTCTTCAGCTATCGGACTCGGGATTTTGAAGTCGAAGTCGCCCACACTATCAAAGCTCCTTTTGGTATACTTTTGGTTGAACTTTGAAATGGCATGTATAGGACTACCCTTTTGTTGTTGGTCATGTACCCTTCGGTTTTGTGTAAATTTGGATAGCCATGCGAAAATGGCTTAAATATAGTTTGATCATAGCTTTATAATTGTTTTGTATGTTGTCCGTCGAGAGGTATGGAAATGTTGGTAACGGTTAGCCATGGGAATGGTTATTCATGATCATTTTTGGAATATGTATGACAAACTCTAGTTGATCCATGGAGGATCATGAAATAGGTAAAGTTTACCTTAAAAATAGATGCTGGCAGCAGTAGTGATGTGGATGTGAAAAATCACTAAAAATATTAGGAATGGAATTAAATAGTGAATAAATTATGTAATCGAACCTTGATGAATCTATTTTCATAGGAAAGTAACGAAACGTTCATATGAACAGTATATTATGAGATGTTAAAGTTTTCGTGAGACAGGGCCAGAATGGTTCCTGGATCCCCTGATCTGACTTTGGAAATTCATTATAAATTAACCAGAGACATTTAGAAGTCATGCCATATATGTATAGATTCCTCTTTGAGTCTAGTTTCTATAAAAACAAACGGCATCAGTATTGAATCCCTGTACCGGGAGATATCCAAGTCGTAATACGCAAAGGTCAGTGTAGTCGATTCCTGTAACAGGGGAGAATTTGACTAATAAACTGTACTAATTGGCCCGACCAAAAATTCTAGAAAAAAATTTGTAGATGTATATATGAGTCTAGTTTTAGGGAAAAATCATAAAACTGATTTTCGAGTTGTGAAACTCAAGATATGATTTTTAAGGTGACAGTGACGCAGTTAGCCAGCTTGCCTGGAAAATTTTAAAATGGATTGTGCAAAGAAGTGATTTAAGTCTGCAAACCCCTCGTGTCCGACTCTGGCAACGGACTCGAGTACGGGGTGTTACAATTTTATTGGTATCAGAGTTACGGTTTAGTCGATTCTAGGACTACCGTAATGCGTTGGGTTTAGCTATACATGCCATTTTAGGTGATTATTTGATAGTGTGGTGATTTCTCACATTTGCAAAGGTGTTTTTTTTATAGTAATGGATCCCGATCCCGACCGAGCGGTAGCTGATGATCTTGAGAGTGTAGCGCCTGCTCCCGCACAAGGGACAGTGCCAGCGGACTCTCAACCTAATGCTAGTAATCCGAATGATGAGGCTAGATAAGCTTTCTATAGCGTGATGAATGATTGGTTCAGCCAATACATTCGAACTAATACGGCTGTTCCACAACCTCCATTCCTAAAAAATACCACCCCCGCACCTACAATACCTCCGGTAACGGACCAAATAAGGTCAAATAAGCCCCCAGTTGACAGAATCCGAAAACACGGGGCTACTGAATTTAAAGCTACGGACAGCGATGATGCCGAGCAAGCTGAATTTTGGTTGGACAACACTATCCGGGTACTCGACGAGCTATCTTGCACACCCGATGAGTGCCTAAAGTGTACTATCTCCTTGCTACGTGATTCTGCCTACTATTGGTGGAATACATTGACTTCTGTTGTGCCTAGAGAGCAAGTAACTTGGGAATTCTTCCAAACCGAGTTTCGAAAGAAGTATATCAGTCAGAGATTCATTGACCAAAAACGGAAGGAATTTCTTGAACTTAAACAAGGTTCCATGTCGGTTACTGACTATGAACGAAAGTTTGTAAGGCTTAGCCGGTACGCACGAGAATGCATTTCCTCAGAAGCCGTAATGTGTAAACGTTTCGAGGATGGATTGAATTATGATATAAAGCTGTATGTTGGCATTTTGGAAATCCGAGAATTTGTGGCACTTGTCGAGCGAGCTTGCAAAGCCGAGGAGCTCAGTATGGAGAAAAGAAAAGCTGAGGCGGGAGCAAGGGAGTTTCGTAAGAGGTCTTCGGGGAAGCCCTTCCCACAGTCATCGAAGAAATTTAGAGATGGCTTAGGCCGGTCTAGAGACACTTCGGGCTTTTCTAGACGAGATCGCGATCGACCCCTTTCGAGTGCACGAGTCACTTCGGTCGCCAGTGTGGGAAATGATCGTCGAGATAGAACGGAGTGCCAGTATTGTGGCAAATGGCATTCTGGAAGTTGTAGATTCCATGACCGCTCCTGCTACAAGTGCGGGTCAGTTGACCACTTTATCAAAGATTTCCCGAGATTGTCTGAACAGAATGTAAATCAGAGTGGGAAACCAAGTGCTACCACTGCTCGAGGTAGACCATCTAGAAACACGGGAAATGCTAGTGGTGGTCAGAGAGGATCTAGAGATGCTGCGACCAGATCTGAGGCTCGTGCTCCTGCTAGGGCTTATGCTATACGCGCACGCGAGGATGCTTCCTCGCCAGATGTTATTACCGGTACTTTTACTCTCTTTGATACTAATGTGATTACTTTGATTGACCCTGGTTCTACTCATTCTTATATATGCGAAACCTTAGCATCCAGTAAGACTTTACCTATTGAGTCTACTGAGTTCATAATTCGGGTGTCAAATCCCTTGGGTCGTTACGTGCTTGTCGACAAAGTGTGTAAGAAATGCCCCCTAGTAATTCGAGATTCCTGTTTTCCAGCGGACTTGATGCTTTTGCCGTTTGATGAATTTGATGTTATTCTTGGTTTGGATTGGTTGACCGCGCATGATGCGGTTGTGAATTGCAAAAGCAAGACTATTGATTTGAGGTGCGCAAATAACGAGATAATCCGAGTTGAGTCTACGGACTTAAAGGGGTTGCCAGCTGTAATATTAGCAATGTTGGCCCAGAAATATGTAAGAAAAGGGTGCGAAGCATACCTTACGTATGTACTTGATGACAAAGAAATAGAAAAGAAACCCGAATCTGTGCCAGTGGTTTGTGAATACCCGGATGTTTTTCCTAAAGAATTACCGAGTTTACCACCTGTTCGGGAGGTAGAGTTTGGTATTGAGCTTGTACCTGGAACTACGCCAATTTCGATAGCTCCGTATCGTATGGCACCAACCGAGTTAAAAGAATTGAAAGCTCAGTTGCAAGAGTTGACGGATAGAGGTTTCGCTCGACCAAGTTTCTCACCTTAGGGTGCACCAGTATTGTTTGTGAAAAAGAAGGACGGAACCATGAGGTTGTGCATTGACTATCGTCAGCTGAATAAAATGACGATAAAGAATAAATATCCGTTACCGCGTATTGATGATTTGTTTGATCAACTAAAGGGAGCTTCAGTGTTTTCAAAGATAGATTTGAGATCGGGTTATTATCAGTTGCGAATTCGCGATTCGGATATACCCAAAACTGCTTTCAGAATGAGATACGGCCACTACGAGTTCTTAGTGATGCCGTTTGGGCTCACTAATGCCCCTGTGGTATTTATGGATTTGATGAATCGGATCTTCAGACAGTATTTGGACCGGTTCGTAGTTGTGTTTATTGATGACATCTTAGTCTATTCAAGAGATGAGATCGAACATGCTGAGCACCTGAGATTAGTGTTGCAAATTTTACGGGATAAGCAGTTATATGCTAAGTTCAGTAAGTGTGAGTTCTGGTTAAGAGAGGTTAGCTTCTTGGGCCATGTGGTATCTACATCGGGTATTCGAGTTGACCCGAGCAAAATTTTAGCCATACTTAACTGGAAGCCTCCGAGAAATATTACTGAGGTTCGGAGCTTTTTGGGACTCGCCGGTTACTACCAACGATTTGTAAAAGGTTTCTCGATGATAGCCACACCCATGACGAAGCTACTTCAAAAAGATATTAAGTTCGAATGGACAGAAAAATGTCAGAAAAGTTTTGATCAACTGAAAACTTATTTGACTGAAGCCCCAATTTTAGTGCAGCCCGAATCAGGCAAAGAGTTTGTCATCTATAGTGACGCCTCCCTACTTGGGTTAGGTTGCGTGTTGATGCAAGAAGGTCGAGTTGTGGCCTATGCGTCGAGACAATTAAAGCCACATGAGAAAAATTATCCGACCCATGATCTCGAATTAGCTGTCATCGTATTCGCCTTGAAAATATGGCGACATTACTTATTTGGTGAGAAGTGCCATGTATTTTCGGATCACAAAAGTCTCAAATATTTGATGACTCAAAGAGACTTAAATCTGCGACAAAAACGTTGGCTTGAGTTGTTGAAAGATTATGAGCTTGTCATTGATTACCACTCGGGAAAGGCTAATGTGGTTGCGGACGCCTTAAGCCGAAAATCACTGTTTGCTTTACGAGCGATGAATGTACACTTGTCTGTTCTACCCGACAATGTGTTAGTAGCTGAATTAAAGGCCAAACCATTATTGATTCATCAAATTCGTGAAGCTCAGAAAGTCGACGATGAATTGGTTGCAAAACGGGCTGAATGTGTTTCGAATATGGAATCCGAATTTCAAATTGATGATGACGATTGTTTGAGGTTCAAAAGTCGGTTGTGTGTTCCAAGAAATTCAGAACTCATTTCGATGATTCTGAATGAAGCCCATTGTAGCCGAATGTCAATTCACCCGGGGAGTACGAAAATGTACAACGATCTGAGACGCCAGTTTTGGTGGAATGGTATGAAATGAGACATTTCTGATTTTGTTTCGAAGTGTTTAATATGTCAGCAAGTAAAGGTGGAACATCAAGTGCCTACGGGTTTACTCCAGCCAATCATGGTACCTAAATGGAAATGGGATCGAGTCACGATGGATTTCGTATCTGGGTTGCCAGTATCGGCAAGTAAGAAAGATGCGATTTGGGTTGTTGTGGATAGACTGACTAAGTCGGCTCACTTTATCCCCGTACGTACGGATTTTTCATTGGATAAACTAGCTGAATTGTATGTTTCTCAGATTGTGAGATTACACAGGGTACCAATTTCTATTGTGTCGGATAGAGATCCGAGATTCACTTCGTGATTTTAGAAGAAATTGCAAGAAGCTTTGGGTACCAAACTGCACTTTAGCATCGCTTTTCACCCCCAAACCGATGGTCAATCCGAGCGGATAATTCAGATACTTGAGGATATGTTGAGATGTTGCATCCTCGAGTTCAGCGGTTCATGGGAACGGTATTTACTTTTGATTGAATTCGCTTACAACAATAGTTTTCAATCAAGTATTAAGATGGCACCTTACGAGGCTTTGTACGGTCGTAAATGTCGTACACCATTGTTTTGGACCGAGCTCGGTGAAAGTAAAATTTTTGGAGTTGATTTGATTAAAGATGCTGAACAGAAAGTAAAGGTAATCCGTGAAAGTCTGAAGGCAGCCACAGATCGTCAGAAATCGTATGTGGATTTGAAACGAAAAGACATTGAATATCAGGTGGGAGATAAAGTGTTTCTTAAAGTTTCGCCTTGGAAAAAGATACTCAGATTTGGCCGTAAGGGCAAGTTGAGCCCGAGATTCATTGGGCCACACGAAATCTCCGAACGAGTTGCTCCGGTTGCGTATAGATTGATTTTGCCCCCTGAACTTGAAAAGATTCACGATGTCTTTAATGTTTCGATGCTTCGACGTTATAGATCCGATCCGTCACATGTGATTAATCCCTCAGAAGTTGAAATTCAATCTGACTTGAGTTATGAAGAAGAACCGATTCGTATCCTAGCTCGTGAAGTGAAAGAGTTGCGAAACAAAAGGGTTCCGTTAGTAAAGGTGTTATGGCTCAAACACGGAGTCGAAGAAGCTACTTGGGAAACCGAGAATGCCATGAAAGAACGATACCCAAACTTATTTACCAGTAAGATTTTCGGGGACGAAAATTTCTTAAGTGGGGGAGAGTTGTGACAGCCCTAAAGCGACCCTAGTAGGAAAGCGGTTTCGAGACCGCTAAACCGAGTCACCAAATTATTTGAATATGATATTTATTGTCTAAAATAAATGTGTGAAAATTTTAAGCTTCGATTTAGTAAATTGCATGTGAATTTAGTCAATAGGACTTATGTGTGACATTTTTGAAATGTGATAGATCAAAACATAAGGACCTATTAGTGCATATTGAAAAAGGGGGGACTTGCATGTCAATTTTTCCCCCCATCTAGTAGTGGCCGGCCATGACATTAGGATGGACAAAGGTTGATGGGCAAAGCATGTCATAGACATGTTGTGTTGGTGCATCATGGGAGGAAACAATAAAATAAAGTTAGTAATAAAGAAATGGAAAAAAGAAAGAAGGTGTGTGATTGTTTCTCCCCCCTCCCCATTGCCGTGAATGTAAGAAAGAAAACAAAAAAAAAGTGTCCATCTTTTTTTTCATTTCTCTTGGCCGAATGTTCTAAGGAAGAAAGGAAACAAGTTGTGTTCTTTGGTTCTTCTTGGCCGGATTGATAGGAGGAAGGAAGGAGTGAAGCAATCGGTCATCTTAGGTCGATATTAAGGTAAGGAAGTTGATACTAGTTCTTGAAATCCTAGTTGATTTTGAGTGAGATATCAAGTTATTGTTGGTAACCCATGTTGAAATTGTGATTTTGGAATAAGTAAGGTTTTCGGCTATGGAGATTAATAAGGGTGATGGTTGTGTTTCATGCTAAATCTAGATGAAAAATGGTAGTTGCTTACATCTTGATGATTATGAGTTTCTTTCTTGGTTCTACCTTAGATCCATGAAGTATATTTTATTTGGTGTTGTTGGAAGTATCGGCCATGGTATATCCATAAGTGTGATTTATGCTTATTGCATGGTAGGTAAGATTTATGTTTTGGATATATGTTTAAATTTGGTTATAATCAAATTTGTGATTCGGCTCTTGCACATATATATATATGATTGCACATGATGTATTGGTATGACCTATATATTATCTCAAGGTATATACTTACACATGATGGTGCTTCGGTTATGGATTAAATGATGGATGCGTATTGAGTTATAATATGTAATGCATTAGTTAGTAAAATGTATGCCATTTATGTGTGGTATTAAGTATATAATCGGCCTCAACATAGACATGCATATTCGGCCATAGGAAGAAGATTGGTGTTGCATGTATTCGGTTAGAGGCAAGCATATTGATGCTTTTGTCTTGGCTTAGAAAATTCGGCCAAGGGGGAATATTAGCTAAAATGTTGAGTTTGATTCATGATTCCATATATATATGTGACTCTAATGCCTAAAGTATATATGGGCTAAGTACCTTGAGGTTTTCTTTTGATGTTCGAATGAATTGTATTAAATTGCTTGATGTGATTAAAAATGCATATGACCATTATGTAGTTGAGCTAGAAGGTGGCCATATGACCAATCAAACTCCTTGTCATATTCGGCCATAAGGTAGCATAATGAGACTTTAATAAGTTAGATTTGTTTGAATTAGCTCAAGAGCTTAGAGGACCACAGTTGGATAAGGGAAAGGAAAAAGTTATCGAATAGCCGCTGAAAACGTTCGACCACATCCGAGGTAAGTTCTTGAGTAATAGAGCTTAAATTATGATTTGATTAGATCATGTTTTAAGCAAATCAAAATCATGCTCTTTGTGTGTGGCTATTGAGCCGAAATTGCAAGAGTGATAAGTGTCTTGTGTTTGAGTTTTGCTAATGAAAATGAAATACGAATGTGGCATGATTTATTGTTAAATGTGCATGGTTATTCGAATGATGTCCGGGCTAAGTCCCGAAGGCTTTGTGCTAAGTGACCATATCCGGACTAAGATCCGAAGGCATTTGTGCGAGTTACTAAATCCGGGTTAAGTCCCGAAGGCATTTGTGCGAGTTACTATAACCGGGCTATGTCCCGAAGGCATTTGAACGAGTAGCTATATCCGGTTAAATTCCGAAGGTACGTGATTTGGGAATGAATGATCTTGCTGTAAAAATTTCAGTTAATACGCTTGTAACATCCCAACATTGAGGTATGTTTCGTATGTGCTTTGAATTAGTTGAGCCCTTACAAATAAGTATTCGCTCAGTTGATAAATGAGCTACCGGCCTTTGGCTAAGTTGATCTTTGTGTATGAATAAAAGGGTTGGTAATGTGAAGTAAGTATGATATTGAAAATTTGTGCATATGAAATTATCCGTTTAGCTACATGAATGCTATACTTTGGTTGTGTCTAAATTCTTTGCTCAAAACTTACTAAGCATTTAATGCTTACTCCGTTTCTTTGATTCTCTGTTTTATAGATTTTGGTTCTTCAGCTATCGGACTCAGGATTTTGAAGTCGAAGTCGCCCACACTATCAAAGCTCCTTTTGGTATACTTTTGGTTGAACTTTGAAATGGCATGTATAGGACTACCCTTTTGTTGTTGGTCATGTACCCTTCGGTTTTGTGTAAATTTGGATAGCCATGCGAAAATGGCTTAAATATAGTTGATCATAGCTTTATAATCGTTTTGTATGTTGTCCGTTGAGAGGTATGGAAATGTTGGTAACGGTTAGCCATGGGAATGGTTATTCATGATCATTTTTTGAATATGTATGACAAACTCTAGTTGATCCATGGAGGATCATGAAATAGGTAAAGTTTACCTTAAAAATAGATGCTGGCAGCAGTAGTGATGTGGATGTGAAAAATCACTAAAAATATTAGGAATGGAATTAAATAGTGAATATATTATGTAATCGAACCTTGATGAATATATTTTCATAGGAAAGTTACGAAACGTTCATATGAACCGTATATTATGAGATGTTAAAGTTTTCGTGAGACAGGGCCAGAACGGTTCCTGGATCCCCTGTTCTGACTTTGGAAATTCATTATAAATTAACCAGAGACATTTAGAAGTCATGCCATATATGTATAGATTCCTCTTTGAGTCTAGTTTCTATAGAAAGAAACGGCATCAGCATTGAATCCCTTTACAGGGAGATATCCAAGTCGTAATGCGTAAAGGTCAGTGTAGTCGATCCCTGTAACAGGGGAGAATTTGACTAATAAACTTTACTAATTGACCCCGACCAAAAGTTCTAGAAAAAAATTTGTAGATGCATATATGAGTCTAGTTTCAGGGAAAAATCACGAAACTGATTTTCGAGTTCTGAAACTCAAGATATGATTTTTAAGGTGACAGTGACGCAGTTAGCCAGCTTGCCTGGAAAATTTTAAAATGGATTGTGCAAAGAAGTGATTTAAGTCTGCAAACCCCTCGTGTCCGACTCCGGCGACGGACTCGGGTACGGGGTGTTACATCGTACCCTATTCCGGCGACAGATACGGGTAAGGGGTGTTACAAAAATAGTTAGGTTTAGTCTCTTCAAATCTCTTCCTTGGATGGTCAACCACAATTAGTGGAATTTGAGCTGATTTTTGCTTGATTTTTATGCAAATTAAATGCCATAATAACTTCGCACTGAGACTCGTTCAATCGTAAATCTTCGAGCAAATCTCTAATTTCTTCAACAATGCAAGGACCTTGTGTAATTAAACCACAAAGTGACTTAAAAGAACAGCCATGTGTAGTCGAATTTGGGTTGACTTGGTCTTCAATTTGGACGGTTTTGTAAGCCAACAAAGCTATCAGACCTATCCAAAATAAATTAATAAGTTAAAGGACCAAAGAATAAAATTTAACCAAATTAAATAATTAATTAAAACCTAAATTATTAATGAAATATTTTAAAATGAATTATTAAATATAATTTTTTATTTTTTTATTTAATTTAATCATGCATGGCCCATTTTATGTCTTAAAAATATAATATGCTCAAATCAATATAAAATAAGTCATTTTATGCATGAAAACTATCTAATAAAGCATAAAATCCCATTTTAATAATTTCTATGTCCTAATTTCATATTTTCACATATTTTATTAATTTATTAAACAATTACTCAGTTTTAACAATGAATTTAGGTAAAAAGGTGATAAATTGCATAGGAAAAATCCTATATATTTTTCAGTTTATACCAACCCTGGTAGAATTACTTTTCAACATCACAAGAGTATCCTCATCAAGTGGTTGTTTGGATCCATTTGTCAGGGTTCTCTAGGGCCATGTATAAGTGGAGTTTATTAAAAGCCGTGAGTAATATTATTGGTCAGGTGATTAAGGTAGATGATAGTATTGATAATAGGACTCGAGATTGTTCCACTCGTTTGGCTATTAGTATTGATCTTAGACAACCCCTCATTCTGAAGAATCATGTTTATGGAAAGATTCAAAGAATAGAATAGAAGGGATTACCTAATGTTTTTTTTACTGTGGCCTATTTGGGAACATTAAGAAAACCTATCCTAACACTAGTTGAGAGAAGGAGAAGAATAATGAGGATAAAATTCTATTTTTTAAGCAACCTTCAATGATGGAATTGAACCGTATGGCTAAGGAAGAGGCTTTTGGTCGTAGATGGTGGTTTCCCAGAACCTTTAGCAGCCATCAAAAAAGCTTATGAATATTGTGATGCGTGATATTCGTAACAGATTTTTAAAATTTATAAATGAATCGTGCTTGAGACTAACTTATTATCACGATTAAGGCAAGTGTACGTATCGAGCAGTAGTATAGTTCAGCAAGATCGAATTATCGAACCCAAAGGAACTACGAGTACTAGTATTTACTTCCTTTTTATTATCTAGCCTAAAAATTAAGAGGTTTGGTTATCTAAACTAATTACTAACTAAGAATGGACAGAAAGAAAATTTGGGAAAATACTTTTGCGAAAATTTGATTGATTAAAACAATACCTAAGGAAAATCCACCTAGACTTCACTTGTTATTTGACTCTGAATCAGACGATTTATTCATTTGACTTGATTCATAGAAATCCCGAAGTTATATTATTATCTCTCTCGAGACTAATAACGTCTAACCCTAGGTTGAATAATTGAAATCTCTTTCTAATTAACACCCTAGAATTGCATTAACTCGATCTATGGATTCCCTTATTAGGTTTCACACTAATCTGGCAAAATCTTATCACCCTATCTCTATGCGTGCAATCAACTCCGCTTAATTATGACAAATTTACTCTTAGATAGGGTCTATTCCTCCTCTAAATAAGAGCTTAACTTGAATCAATATCCTGGAATATGAAAGCAAGAATTAAGAACACATAATTAAGAACAAGTCAAATATTTATCATACAATTCAGATAATAATAACAAGATCCGTCTTAGGTTTCATTCCCCTTAGGTATTTAGGGGGTTTAGTTCATACTTATGAAAGAAAACATCTCAAAAGCATAAAGATAACAAAACATAAGAAAACCCAAAACTCCTGAAGGAATTTAAAGGGAGATCCTAAGTCTTGATGATGAATTCGGCTTCTAAGATAGATCAATCAGCTTTCCTTGAGTAATTCCTCGCTTCCTCCACTGCGTCCCCTTTCTAAGTGCCTTATCAGGTGTTTAAATAGGCTTTTGGATGCCTAAGAGCCCTAAAAATTGGCCTTTTCCGAATAGGACTATACTTGGGCTCGACAGGGACACGCTCGTGTGTGATTACTCCAGCCTGTGGCCAAGGCTGTTGAATAGGAACAGGCGTGTAGTCTACCCGTGTAAGTCGTGCTTCAATCCTGCCAAATGGACACGGCCGTGTGACATGCCCGTGTGAGGAAGTCCAGGCCGTGTTGATTTCCCACGTGGGTCCATTTTCTCCATTTTTAGCCCGTTTCTCACTCTTTTTACTCTCCTATGCTCTCCTAAGTATAAAACATGAAATTAAAGGATTAGGAGCGTCGAATTCACCAAATCTAAGGAGAAACTATTCATAAATGGGCTAAGCATGGGATAAAAATATGTATAAATTACGGTTTATCAAATACCCCCACATTTAAGCGTTTGCTTGTCCTCAAGCAAAAATCCTCAACTCATAATCAAAGTAATTTCTTCTCAATTTATAATCCCTATCAATAATATCTCAAAATAATCCATAAGTACTCATACATTGAAAATTCAACTAGAAGTACATCGAAGTTTCAAACATTCCAAGTTGAGCATTTTATCATGAAAACATAGGTGTCTCCCCTCATCTAAGTGATTACTTTTGATCAAAATATCACAGAGTTTAACATCCTCACTAAAGATTCACTCAAATCACTCAAGGTGTTTAAGGACATCAATAAAAGCACTCATTAGTCAATATGAAAAGTTATTACCATAGGCTTGCTTGAAAATCAAATCCCCACCACTATAAATTGAACTGATACATCAATCAAAAAGGTCTTTTTAGAGGGTTGTAACGTGGCTTTAGTTAGGGGGTGTGGTCACAAGCTGAAAGAAGATGTTAGAATTGAGATTGAATTGAAAAATTACCTAGCTAGAAAAATAACTAGTCATCAGTTGAATACAAGTGGGCTTCTTCTCAGAATATGGAATTAACACTCAAGCTCAAAAATGACGAATTACTACTAATATGCATGTAAGTATTTTTTTTAGAACAAGTCAAATATTTAGAAGCACAAAACATGACTAAGTAATTTGTTCAAATCAAATCTCGACAAAAATAGGGATCAAATTAGAGGATTTCAATAATAATGGGTTATGGGTTAATATTGAGGGTAAATCAATTAATGGGTTGTTAGGCTCAAAAGGGGTTCACTAAGGGTTAATTATGGAGGTAGGCTTTTGTAGAGTGAATGGGTTAAACCTAAGTGCCTTTATCATCTTGACATATCAAATCAAATGGTGATGTGTGATATTTGTAACAGGTTTTAAAGATTTATAAATGAAACATTCTTGAGATTAACTTATTATCATGATTAAGGCAAGTGTACCTATCGAACAGTAGTATAGTTCAGCAAGACTGGATTGTCGAACCCAAAGGAACTACAAGTACTTTATTTACTTCCTTTTATTATCTAGACTAAAATTTCAGAGGTTTGGTTGTCTAAACTAATTACTAACTAAGAATGAACAGAAAGAAAAACTTCGAAAAATACTTTTGGGAAAATTCGATCAATTGAGACAATACCTAAGGACAAATCCACCTAGACTTCACTTGTTATTTAACTCTGAATCAGACAATTTATTCATTTGACTTGATCCGTAGAAATCCCGAAGTTATATTATTGTCTCTCTCGTGACTAATAACGTCTAACCCTAGGTTGAATAATTGAAATCTTTTTCTAATTAACACCCTAGAATTGCATTAACTCGATCTATGGATTCCCTTATTAGGTTTCACCCTAATCCAGCAAAATCTTGTCACCCTATCTCTAGGCGCGCAATCAACTCCGCTTAATCATGACAAATTTACTCTTAGACAGGGTCTATTCCTCCTCTAAATAAGAGCTTAACTTGAATCAATATCCTGGAATATCAAAACAAGAATTAAGAACACATAATTAAGAACAAATCAAATATAATAATAACAAGATCTGTCTTAGGTTTCATTCCCCTTAGGTATTTAGGGGTTTAGTTCATACTTATGAAAGAAAACATCTTAAAATTATAAAGATAACAAAACATAAGAAAACCCAAAACTCCTGAAGGAACTTGAAGGGAGATCTCTAGTCTTGATGATGAATCCGGCTCTTGAGATAGATCAATCGGCTTTCCTTGAGCAATTCCTTGCTTCCTACTCTGCATCCCCCTTTCCTAAGTGCCTCTTCAAGTGTTTAAATAGGCTTTGGAATGCCTAAGAGCCCTAAAAATTGGCCTTTTTCGAATTGGACTAAACTTGGGTTCGGCAGGGACACGCCCGTGTGCAATTACTGAAGGCCGTGGTTAAGGCTGTTAAATGGGCACAGGCATGTGATCCACCCGTGTAAGTCGTGCTTCGATCCTGCCAAATTGACATGATCGTGTGAGGAAGTCCAGGCCGTGTTGTTTTCCCATGTGGGTCTATTTTCTCTGTTTTTGGCCCATTTCTCGCTCTTTTTACTCTCCTATGCTCTCCTAAGTATAAAACATGAAATTAAAGGATTAGAAGCATCGAATTGACCAAATCTAAGGAGAAACCATCCATAAATGCGTTAGGCATGGGGTAAAAATATGTATAAATTACGGTTTATCAAATACCCCCACACTTAAGCATTTGCTTATCCTCAAGCAAAACCCTCAACTCACAATCAAAATAAATTCTTCTTAACTTATAATTCTTATTAATAATATCTCAAAATAATCCATAAGTAATCATACATTGAGAATTTGACTGAAAGAACATCAAAGTTCCAAAACATTCCAAGTTGAGTATTTTATCATGAAAGCATAGGTGTCTCCCCTCATCTAAGTAATTACCTTCGACTCAAAATATCACAGAGTTTCACATCCTCACTAAAGATTCACTCAAATCACTCGAGGTGTTTAAGGACAATACATGAAACACTCAATAGTCAATAATGAAAAGTCATTACCATAGGCTTGCATGAAAATCAAGTCTCCACCACTATATATTGAAATGAACATCAATCAAAAGGTCTTTAAAGGGTTGTAACATGGCTTTGGTTAGGGGGTGTGGTCACAAGCTAAAAGAAAAGGTTAGAATCGAGATTTAATTGAAAAATTTCCTAACTAGAAAAAGTAATTAAACATCAATTGAGTACAAGTGAGCTTCTTCTCAGAAGATGGAATTTAGATACTGCGGCTCAACACTACCGAATTACTACTAATATGTAAGTATGATTTTTTTAGAGCAAGTCAAATACATAGAAGAGCAAAACATAACTAAGCAATTAGTTCAAATCAAATCTCGACAAAAATAGGGATCAAATTAGGGGATTTCAACAATAATGGTTTATGGGTTACTATTGAGGGTAAATCAATTAATGGCTTGTTAGGCTCAAACGGGTTTACTAAGGGTTAATTATGAAGCGAGGCTTTTGTGGATTGAGTGGGTTAAACCTAAGTCCCTTTATCATTTCAACATATCAAATCAAATGGTGTGGTCTTGATATGCATAGTTAAACAAGCTCTAGAATAACAATTCAATACTGACGCACTCAAAGCAATAATAAAAGTGAGCATGAAAGAAATAGTAGGTGCTCTAAAGGCTCAAAATCTCACAAAAATTATGGCTTTTTGATGTTTAAACCTGTGAATTTTAACTCAAGATAATACGTAAACTTGGGAGAAACAACCTATAAAATTTTAAATTCGAAAGTCAACTTATCATGCTTGATTCTTTAATATATTATAGTTTAAACAATCAATGCATGAATGCCTAAGTTTTAATTCAAGACATATCAATACAAATCATAAATTAGTCAAAATTCATTCTAATCATGGCATGAGAAGATCACATGAGAATAAGACACAATTCAGGGATTTCTAATGACGATATGAAAGACCCCCCACACTTAAGATGTACATTGCCCTCAATGTACAAAGATAGATATATTGAAAAAGATAGATTGATAATCATAAGATAGGGAGAGAAGTGAAACTTCCTGAATGATGAATGAACTCCTTGAATTGGGGTTATGGAGAATAATCGGCCAAAGCAATGATGAGGGTGAAGGAGGATACTCCGGTGGTGGTAGAGGTTGGGCTCCACAAATGCTGCGCCAAAAGAATATTATATCTCAAGTTGGCTATTGTTGTGGTCGAGCAGGGCATGGCAGTCGTGGAGAACCTTTCTTAGTGGAGTTTCAAGTTCCTGAGTAATAGTGAGCTTTGGAGCTTTTTATAATTGTGATAGAATCAGGAACTCTTTTAGGAAATATATAAGGAAGAATAAGTACTCGTAATGAATTAGCCGAAATTAAAAATTGTAAAATAATAATTATAAAACCTAATAAAAATAAGGCCAAAGAAAAATAAAAAGTAGTCTTAAATGAAAATAAAAGGAACAACATAAAATAAGAAATACAAGTTTTTAAACATCTTCATCGCCAGATGGTTCGCGAGGTGGGGGTGGCGATGAGATATGGAAGTGCTGACAAATCTGCTGTAGAGTAGCATCAATGTTATCGAAGCACCGAAAACACTTCTACTCGAATCAAGTAAGGTGCTCAAAGATGTCAGTGTATGAAGCCACCACATGAACTGGACGATGAGGAGGTGGTGGCTGAGACGGTGGGTCCTCGTGACATGGAGGGACAATATCAGTAATGCCCTCGAGGTCTTCCTCCTCGATGGACTGGGTTAGGCGATACTGAGGAAGGTGGGTTCCTCGGCGCTTCTCGATCATCCTCATATGTAACCGCTGTGTTGAGGAGCCCGAAGTGTTGAGGCAACCGAGTTACGTGGTGGCGAATGGCAAGGGCAATGAAGTAGGTGAGGTCGAAGATGTGCCCATTCGCAATACTCCATAGAAAGTACGTGTCGTGAGTGTTGACGACGCCAGTGCTCTCTCGCCGACCTGTCAAAGTGTGTCCTAAGATGGCGTATAGGTATCTCAAGGAGGGAGAGAGAGCCGATGTCTTGGAGCAGCTGGGATCGTAGGAAGCCAAGCTAGGGACCAAAGTATCCCAACACTTCGAAGGGGAGTAGTGGATATGGCTATGGAGGGTGTTGAGCTCTTTGTCTTCCATGAACTCCTCTGTATAAAGGCCCAAAGCGATACCGAACTCAGGCACACTTAACTGGTGGACTAAACCACCAAGGTAGAACTGGACCATTCCAGGGTCATCGAAGTTGTTCATGACATCTTGAACATGGAAGGTCAAACAAAGTTCAAGTGTAAGCTCAAGGTACGTCAGCTCGATGATCGCAAAGAAGAGGTCCCATGGATCGGTTGTCAAGATGGCTCAGACATCGTCAGCCAACTAAACTTGTTCAAGCGCGGTCCAGTCAATGCAGTGGCCCACACCTAAAGGTCTGGCCCGAAGTATTTGAAAAAGTTACTCCTAATTTCCTGGTGGAAACTGGAGGAAGAGGTGTCAGTTTTTCGAGATGGGACCCGAGGATAACGCTGCTCCTTTTCTCTTCTTCAAGTCGGGAACAACAGTCTTCGTACCACGTTATGATGACATTGTACCTACGTTGAAAATTTGAAACTCAACCAATACGTCCCAAAAATAGCACAGAAGCACAAAACTAAATATGAAGATTTCATGAGACTTACGTAGTGGATGAAGTAAACAAAACTACTAAATGTATCAAGTTATATTGTTATTGGAATAATGTAACAGGAATATGAATGAATGTATATGGGAAGCATAAATTTCATGAAACTAGGAAAAATGAGAAAGTAGAGCATAATGGAGTAACTAAAATAACAAAATTCTTATAAACAAGCAAAAGTATTCTATTATTCTAGCTATGAGAATTCATTTAAAATAGGCACATAGAGCAGAGAAATCATGAAATAAACAAAATATTCAAAGTAGATAGAGAGAAAAGAGTAAAAAAATGCAAAAAGAAAGAACTTGGGGCGTCGAAATCAGTGTTGTAGGCGGTGCACGGGCGTTGGGGGTAGGGCGAGTGGAGTTGCAGCGGCTAGGGTTAGGGATTTTTAGGAAGGGAGATGATGAATAGTGACGGGTTTTTATAGATTTTGGGGCACACGGCCGTGGGACATGCCCGTGTACCCTAATTTTTACCCGTGTGTTTCGTGAATTTTGAATTTAGGCGCGTTTGACGTTCGGCCCACGCCCGTGTTGCTCGGGAGTGTGAGTGCACACGGTCGTCTATCACTTCGTTCGCTTCTCCCACACCTGTGTACATAAGTCCGCACTCGTTTTAACTTGACAGGTTTGCCCATGAATGATGGGCATGGTCGTGCCGCAAGCCCATGCTAGTTTGACAGGTTCGTCCACGGCCATGTCGCATGGCCGTGGCGACTTTATTGCTTCCCGTGTTGGAAAACTTTTGCCCTATTTTTGTACGGCCTAAGGCACGCCCCTGTGGCTGGCCATGTGGCATTTAGAGAGTCTGTGTACCATGATTCGGTTAGTACGTTAAATGTTCAAAACTCAAATTTAAAGAAATTAATACTATTAGTGCTCCGGTTGCCTCCCGAGAAGTGCTTATTTATAGTCTAAGCTCGACTTACTTCTCTGGCGCATGATCATGGTGAATCGAGGAGTTTACACTCCTCATCCCTACTATCAATTTTATCAACATAAGGTTTAAGACAAGTACCATTTACCTTGAACGTGCCAAATTTGGAGTGGTTTACCTCGACCGTACCGTATGGAAAAATACTAATTACCATAAGAGGGGTTTATTGATTTGGTTTAGAAGTGGTGATTCGAGGATCTGCTGCATCGAGTAGTACTTTGTCTCCAACTTTAAGCTAATTTTTGGAAGAATTAAGCTCTTCTTTGCATGGTTTTGGTTTATTGTGTTTTCTCGATTTATGTGTTCGCCATTCATCTAGCTCCTCAATTTGTAACCTTCGTTCTTAATGGATAGGTTCTTTGTTGTTGCTTGGCTTATGTATGTTCTTCAAACCTGTTTTCTTCAAAGAAGGTTGCACAATATGGTTAGTTTTAGCCAAATGATTTGTACAGTCACCTTCAATTTTTGATGTGTTATTCAAATTACGGGCTTGAAGGGTGATTGTTTCATCTCCTACAAAGTGTGAGTTCACCTGTGCCAACATCAATAATTTTCTGACAATCGCTAAAAAGGGCCTTCTTAAAATTAAGGGGATGTTGCTATCCTCCTGTATGTCTAGAACAACGAAATCAACTGGGAATATAAAGTTGTCGATTTTAAGGAGTACATCTTCAATAATACCCCTAGGAAATCTGATAGTTTTATCTGTTAATTGAATGCTCATCCTAGTCTGTTTGGGTTTCCCTAGACCTAGTTGCTTAAATAATTTGTAAGGCATAACATTGATACTAGCCCCAAAATCAGCCAACGCATTATTAAAATCTAAACTACCAATTAAACAAGGAATTGTAAAACTCCCAGGATCTTTTAGTTTGTTAGGCAACTTATTCTGTAGAATGGCTGAGCAGACCGCATTTAGCTCCACATGTGATGCTTCATCTAACTTCAGTTGATTTGCTAGAAGCTCCTTTAAAAACTTGACTGGGTTTGGCATCTACAAAAGGGCTTCAATAAATGGTAAGTTAGTATGTAGTTTCTTTAGAAGTTTAAGGAATTTACCAAATTGTTCGTTTGAGTGGTCTTTCCTTGTCGCATTGGGGTATGGCACGCAAGGTTTATATTCTGTAATCACTGGCTTTGGCTCATTGTGGCCTACTTCATCCTTACCTATACTTACCACCGTTTCTAGCCTTGGTTCTGCAACTAGCCCTTCCTCATCTTGAATGGCAATTGTGTTGAGTTGCCCCCTTGGGTTAGATGCAGTGTTGCTTGGCAGGCTACCTTGTGGTCATTTAGAAATCAACTTGGCGAGCTGCCCAATCTGTGTTTCGAGCCCCTAGATTGATTCTTGTTGATTTTTGAGTGCGGTCTCGGTATTTTGAAAATGAGTTTCTGACACTGAGATTAATTTTGTTAGCATCTCCTCAAGGTTTGGTTTTTTCTCTTGTTGGTAGGGTGGTTGTTGGAAGCCTGGAGGTGGTGGTCTCTGATTCCCTTGGCCTCTCCATGAAAAATTAGGGTGGTTCCTCCAACCTGCATTGTAAGTATTGCTATAGGGATTTTTTTGAGATCGAGGATTGTTACCCATGTAATTTAACTGTTAGTTCTCCATGTTATGGCCATAAGGTAGGTATTCTGAACTGCTTGATCCGCCTCCACTTGCTTCACATTGCATTACTGGGTTAACCTATGAAGAACTAAGGAAACCATTAATTTTCTTATTCAAGAGTTCTACCTGATTAGAGAGCATGGTGACCGTATCGATGTTATAAACGCCAGCTATTTTCGTTGGCTTTGTCCTCATGACTTGTCACTGATAGTTAGTCTGTGGCATCTCCACTATAAATTCATAGGCATCTTCAGGTATCTTTTTATTGATGGTTCTTCCAGTAGCTGCGTCAACCATTTGTCGAGTCGAAGGATTCAGGGCATTATAAAAGGTTTGAACCTGTAGCCAAAGCGGTAACCCATGGTGAGGGCATCTTCTCAAGAGGTCCTTGTATCTCTCCCACGCATTGTAGAGTGTTTCTAAATCCGTCTGCACAAAAGAAGAAATATCATTACGTAATTTAGCCATTTTAGTCGGCAGAAAATATTTTAATAAAAACTTTTCGGTCATTTGTTCCCAAGTAGTGATTGCCCCCCGTGGCAACGAGTTCAACCACTGTTTAGCTTTGTTTCTCAATGAAAAAGAGAATAATTGAAGATGAATGGTGTCATTAGAAATTCCGTTAATTTTAAATGTATCAGATAGTTCCAAAAAGTTTGCCAAGTGAGCGTTGGATCCTCGTCCTGCAAACCATCAAACTGAACAAACTGTTGTATCATTTGAATTGTGTTAGGTTTCAGTTCAAAAGTATTTGCGGCTACAGCTGGTCTAACTATGCTTGATTCAGTTCCTGTTAAAGAAGGTTTAGCATAATCATACATAATGCGCAGAGCAGGATTCTGATTAACAGCAATCGCAGGAGGTAGCAGATTTTCTTGGTTTTTAGCCATCTCCTCGGTTGTGGTTGAAGAATCGTCCTCTTACTCGTCCTTTGTGTATCTTAGGCTTCGCCTTATTTCTCTTCGATTTCTATGAGCTGTGCGATCAATCTCACCGTCAAAAAGTAGTGGTCCTGACGGGTTTCTTTTGGTCATAAACTAGAAAAACTTTTCAGAAGGAAATAAGAGAAAAATTAGAAAAGAAAATAAAAATTTAAATTATAATAAAAGTAAAGTGGCTAAAGTAATAAAAATCGAGTTTTCCTAATATTCTAGTTCCCCAGCAACAGTGCCAAAAACTTGATGCGTGATATTCGTAACAAGTTTTAAATATTTATAAATGAAACGTTTTTGAGACTAACTTATTATCACGATTAAGGGAAGTGTACCTATCGAACAGTAGTATAGTTTAGTAAGACCAGATTGTCGAACCCAAAGGAACTACAAGTACTTTATTTACTTTTTATTATCTAGCCTAAAAAATAAAAGGGTTTTGTTTATCAAACTAATTAATTAAACTAAGGAGTCACAGAAAAGAAATTTGGGGAAAATACTTTTTGGAAAAATCGATTGATTAAGACAATACCTAAGGAAAAATCCACCTAGACTTCACTTGTTATTTGACTCTGAATAGAACAATTTATTCATTCAACTTCTTCTGTAGAGATCCCTAAGTTATATTATTATCTCTCTCGAGACTAACAACGTCTAACCCTAGATTGAATAATTGAAATCTCCTTCTAATTAACGCCCTAGGGTTGCATTAACTCGATCTATGGATCCCCTTATTAGGTTTCACCCTAATCCAGCATAATCTTGTCACCCTATCTCTAAGCGCGCAACCAACTCCGCTTAATTATGACAAATTTACTCTTAGACAGGGTCTATTCCTCCTCTGAATAAGAGCTTAACTTGAATCAATATCCTGGAATATCGAAACAAGAATTAAGAACACATAAGTAAGAACAAGTCAAATATTTATCATACAATTCAGATAATAATAACAAGATTTGTCTTAGGTTTCATTCCCCTTAGGTATTTAGGGGTTTAGTTCATACTTATGAAAGAAAACATCTTAAAAGCATAAAGATAACAAAACATAAGAAAACCCAAAACTCCTAAAGGAACTTGAAAGGAGATCTCTAGTCTTGATGATGAATCCAGCTCTTGAGATGGATCAATCGGCTTTCCTTGAGTAATTCCTTGCTTCCTACTCTGTATCCCCCTTTCCTAAGTGCCTCCTCAAATGGTTAAATAGGCTTTCGAATGCCTAAGAACCCTCAAAATTGACCTTTTTCGAATTAGACTAAACTTGGGTTTGGCAGGGACACGCCCGTGTGACATAACCATGTGCGATTACTGAAGGCCGTGGTCAAGGCTGTTGAATGGGCACGAGCTTGTGATCCACCCGTGTAAGTCGTGGTTCGATCCTGCCAAATTGACACGACCGTATGACACGCTCGTGTGAGGAAGTCCAGGTCGTGTTGTTTTCCCTGTGGGTCCATTTTCTCCGTGTTCGGCCCATTTGTCACTCTTTTTACTCTCCTATGCTGTCCTAAGTATAAAACATGAAATTAAAGGATTAGGAGCATCGAATTCACCAAATCTAAGGAGAAACCATCCATAAATACGTTAGGCATGGGGTAAAAATATGTATAAATTACGGTTTATCAAATGGTGTGGTCTTGACATGCATAATCAAGCAAGTTCTAGAATAACAAATCGAAACTGACGCACTCATAATGAAAGTAAGCATGAAAGGAATAAAAGATGCTCTAAAGGCTCAAGATCTCACAAAAATTATGGCTTTTTGATGTTCAAACATGTGAATTTCAACTCAAGATAATACCTAAACTTAAGGAAACAACCTAGAAGTTTTTATTTCTTAAAAAATCAGCTTATCATGCTTGATTCCCTAATGTCTTAAAGTTTAAACAATTAATGCATAAATACCTATGTTTTAATTCCAGACATATCAATAAAAATCATAAATTAATCAAAATTCATTCTAATAGTGATATGCGTGATTCACGTGAAAAAAAGACAAAATTCAAGGATTTCTAATGATGATATAAAAGACCCCCCACACTTAAGATGTACATTGCCCTCAATATACAAAGAAAGATATATTGGCAAAGATAGATTTATAATCATAAGATAGAGAGAGAAGTGAAACTTCTTGAATGATAAATGAACTCCTTAAATTGGAATCATAGAGAATAAACGGCCAAAGCAATGATGAGGGTGGAGGAGGATACTCTGGTGGTGGTAGTGGTTGGGTTCCACAAATGTTGTGCCAAAAGAATATTATATCTCTTGTTGGCTAGGGTCGTGGTCGAGCAGGGCATGGCAGTCGTGGAGAACCTTTCAAGTTCCTAAGTAATAGTGAGCTTTGGAGCTCTTTATAACTGTGATAGAATCAGAAACTTTTTTAGGAAATATATAAAGAAGAATAATTACTCGTAATGAAATAGCTGAAATTAAAAATTGTAAAATAATAATTATCAAACCTAATAAAAATAAGCTTAAAGAAAAAAAAAGTAGTCTTAAAGTAGAATAAAACTAACAACATAAAATAATAAATAAAAGTTTTTAAACATCTTCATCACTAGATGGTTCGCGACGTGGGGGTGGCGACGGGATGTAGAAGTGCTGACAAATCTGTTATATAGTAGCATCAATGTTATCGAAGCACTGAAAACACTGCTGCTCGAATCGAGTAAGGCGCTCAGAGATGTCAGCGTATAAAGTCATCGCATGAACTGGACGAGAGGGGGTGGTGGCTGAGACGGTGGGTCCTCATGACGTGGAGGGACATCATCAGTAATGTCCTTTGGATCCTTCTCCTCAGTGGACTGGACGAGGCGGTACTGAGGAAGGTAGGCGCCACGTCGTTTCTCAATCATCCTCATACTTAGCATGCTCGAGATGCCCTGTGGGGACATCTGGCCGATGAGAGTGTGGGAGGATGATTGGGCTGCTGTGTTGAGGAGCCCGAAGTGCCGAGCTAGTCGAGTCACATAGGGCCAGATAGAGATGACCCCTCTCTTGTGCCGCTCTGTGTAGTGGCGAATGGCAAGGGCAATAAAGTAAGCGAGGTTGATGATGTGCCCATTCGCAATACTCCATAAGAAATAGGCGTCGTGGGTGGTGACGATGCTGGTGCTCTTTCGTCTCCTTGTCAGAGTGTGAGCCTAGATGGCGTGTAGATACCTCAATGATGGTGGGAGAGCCAATGCCTTGGAGTGGCTAGGATCGTAGGTGGCCGAGGCAGGGACGAGGTTCCTCCAGCATTTTGAGGGGGAGTAGTGGATGTGGCGGTGGAGGGTGTTGAGTTTATTATCTTCCATGAATTCCTCCGTGTATAGCCCTACTATAATCCCGAACTCGGGTACGCTCAACTGGCGTACTAAACCACCAAGGTGGAACTGGACCGTTCCAGGATCGTCGAAGTTGGTCATGACGGTCTGAAGATAGAACGTCGAGCAGAGTTCCAATGTGAACTCTAGATACGTCGGCTCGATGATCTCAAAGAAGAGCCCCCACGGGTCAGTTGTCAGGAGGGCTCGGACCACGTCAGCCAAATGAATCTGTTCAAGTGCGGCCCATCAATGCAGCGCCCCACACCTAGGGGTCAGACCCGTAATATCTGATATAATTCCTTCTAGGGTCCCAAGGGAACCTAGAGGAACGGGTGCCTAATCTCCATGGTAGGACCCGAGGATGACGCTGCTCTATTCCTCTTCTTTGAGGTAGGAACAACAGTCTTCTTACCATGTGAGGATGATATTGTACCTACGTTGAAAAATCGAAGTTCAACCAATAGATCCCAAAAATAGTACAGAAGCACAAAACTAAATAGGAATATTTCATGAGACTTATGTAATGGATTAAGTAAACAAAACTACTAAATATATCAAGTTATAGGATTATGGGAATAATGTAATGGGAATATGGATGAATGCATGTGGGTAAGCATAAATTTCATGCAACAAGGAAAAATGAAAAGTATAGCATAATGTAGTAACTAAAATGACAAAATTTTTATAAACAAGCACGGGTATTTTAATATTCTAACTATGAATATTCATTCAAAAAAGTTCAATAGAGTAGAGAAATCATGAAATAAGCAACATATTTAAAGAAAATAAAGAGAAAAGATTAAACAAATGCAAAAGGAAGGAGCTTAGGGCAACGGAATCGGTGTTGTAGGCGGCGCACGGGCTTGGAGGGTAGGGCGTGTGAAGTTGCAGCGGCTAGGGTTAGGGATTTTTGGGGAGGGAGATGAGGAATAGTGAAGGGTTTATATAGATTTTGGGGCACACGACCGTGGGACACGCTGTGTAGCCTAATTTTTGCCCGTGTGTTTCACGAATTTTGAATTTGGGCGCGTCTGACATTTGGCCCATGCCCGTGTTCTTTGGGCGTGTGGGTGCACACGATCGTGTCTTACTTCGTTCACTTCTCCCACGCCTGTGTACATAGGTCCACGTCCGTGTTTGTTTTGACAGTATTGACCACGGGTGGATGGCACGGGCGTGTCGCACACCCGTGCTACATTCTCAATTTCAACCACGGTTTTGAGGCACGGGCATGTCTCACGCCCGTGTTGTTTTGGCAGTTTCGCCCACGACCATATCGCACGGCCATGGCAACTTATCGCATCCCGTGTTGGGAAAAATCTTGCCCTGTTTTCACACGGCCTAATGCATGCCCGCGTGCCTGGCCGTGTGGGCTTTAGCAAGCCTGCATTCCATGATTTGGTTAGTATGTTAGGTGTCAAAAATTAAAATTTAAAGAAATTAACACTATTAGTGCTCGGGTTGCCTCCCGAGAAGCGCTTATTTATAGTCTAAGCTCGACTTACCTCTCTTCTGCATGGTCAAGGTGGTGCGAGGAGTTTACACTCCTCATCCCTGCTATCATCTTTATCAACATAAGGTTTAAGAAGGGTATTGTTTACCTTAAATGTGTCAAATTTGGGATGAAGTACCTCGACTGTACCATATGGAAAAATACTGAGTACCATAAAAGGAATTTCTTCATTAGGTTCAGGAGTGGCAATGCGAGGATCTGTTGCATCTAGTAGTACTTTGTCTCCAACCTTAAGTTGATTTGGTGAGGTATTGAGCTTGTCCTGGTTCAGTTTCGGTTTATCGGGTGTTTTTAGTTTCTGTGTCTGCCATTCATCTAGCTCCTCGATTTGTAGCCTTCGTTTTTCATAGATAGGTCCTTTGTTGTTGTTTGAACACGGCTCATATGTGTTCTTCGAAACTCTTTCCTGCATAGAGGGTGTCATCACATAATCAGTACTAGTAGAATGATTTATACAACCACTTTCAATTTTTGATGTGTTACTTGAATTACGAGCTTGAAGGGTGATCGTTTCATCTTCCACATGAAGTGTGAGTTCACCTGTACCAACATCAATAATGGTTCTAGCCATCACTAAAAAGGGTCGTCCTAAAATTAAAGGTACGTTAGTATCCTCTTCCATGTCTAGAACAACAAAGTCTACCGGGTATATAAATTTATCGATCTTAACAAGAACATCTTTAATGATACCCCTAGGAAATCTAACGGTTTTATCAGCCAATTGAATGCTTGCCCCTAAGTCATCCAATGCATTATGAACATCTAAACTACCAATTAAACAAGGAATCGTAAAACTCCCTAGATCCTTCAAATTTTTGGGTAGCTTATTCTATAATATGGCTGAGCAAACTGCATTCAACTCTACATGCGATGCCTCATCCAACTTTCATTTATTTGTTAAATGCTCCATTAAGAACTTGACTGCGTTTGGCATCTGCGAAAGGGCTTAAATAAACAGTAAGTTAATATGTAGTTTCTTTAAAAGTTTAAGAAATTTACCAAATTGTTCGTTTGATTGATCTTTCCTTGTCGCATTAGGGTATGGCACGTGAGGTTTATATTCTGTACCCACCGACTTTGGGTCATTTTGGCCTACCTCATTTTTACCTTTGCTTACCACCGTTTCTGGCCTTGGTTTTCCAACTAACCCTTCCTCATCTTGAATGGTAATCACATTGAGTTGCTCCCTTGGGTTAGATTTAGTGTTGCTTGGTAGGCTACCTTGCAGTCGTTCGAAAATCAACTTAGCGAGCTATCCAATCTGAGTTTTGAGCCCCTGGTTGATGCTTGTTGATTTTTGAGTGTCGTCTCAGTATTCTGAAAACGAGTTTCTAACATCGATATGAATTTGGTTAGCATCTTCTCAAGGTTTGGATTTTTCTTCTGCTGGTACGGGGGTTGCTAAAAGCCTGGATGGGGTGGTGGTCTCTGATTTCCTTGGCCTCCCCATGAAATTTTTGGGTGGTTCCTCCAACCTGCATTGTAAGTCTTGTTATAAGGATTGTTTTGAGATCAAGGATTGTTACCCATGTAATTTAACTACTCGTTCTACATGCTGTGGTCATAAGGTGGGTATTCTGAACTGCTTGATCCACCTCTACTTGCTTCACACTGCATTACTAGCTGAACCTGTGAGGAACTAAAAAAACCATCAATTTTCTTATTTAAGAGTTTTACCTGAATAGAGATCATGGTAACCGAATCGACGTTATAAACGTCGGCTGTTTTCGTTGGCTTTGTCCTCATGACTTGCCACTGATACTTATTTAGTGACATCTCCTCTATAAATTCATAGGCATCTTCAGGTGTCTTATTATTCATGGTTCCGCCAGCAGCTGCGTCAACCATCTGCCGAGTCGAAGGGTTCAGGCCATTGTGAAACGTTTGGACCTATAGCCAGAGTGGTAACCCATGGTAAGGGCATCTTCGGAATATGTCCTTGTATCTCTCCCATGCATCGTAGAGTGTTTTTAAATCCATCTGCACAAAAGAAGAGATATCATTATGTAATTTAGCTGTTTTAGCAGGTGAAAAATATTTTAATAAAAACTTTTCGATCATTTGTTCCCAAGTAGTGATTGATCCTCATGGCAACAAGTTCAACCATTGTTTAGCCTTCTTCCTCAACAAAAAAGGGAATAACTGAAGGCGAATGGCGTCATCAGAAACGCCATTAATTTTAAATGTATCACATAGTTCCAAAAAGTTTACCAAGTGAGCGTTGGGATCTTCGTCTTGCAAACCATCAAACTGAACAAACTATTGGATCATTTGAATGGTGTTAGGTTTCAGTTCAAAATTATTTGCAGCAACAGTAGGCCTAACTACGCTCGATTTACTGGATCAGCAGCAATCGCAGGAGGTAGCGGATTTTCTTGGTTTTCAACCATCTCCTTGGTTGTGGTTGAAGTATCGTCCTCTTGCTCGTCCTCTGTGTATCTTAGGCTTTGCCTTCTTTCTTGTCGTTTTTATGAACTGTGCAGTCGATCTCACCGTTAAAAAGTAGTGGTCCTGACAGGTTTCTTCTGGTCATAAACTAGAAAAACCTATCAGAAGAAAATAAATGAAAAATTAGAAAAGAAAATAAAAATTTAAGTTGCAATAAAAGTAAAATGGCTAAAGTAATAAAAATCGAGTGTTCCTAATATCCTAGTTCCCCAACAACGACGCCAAAAACTTGATGCGTGATATTCGTAACAGGTTTTAAATATTTATAAATGAATCGTTCTTGAGACTAACTTATTATCACGATTAAGGCAAGTGTCCCTATCGAATAGTAGTATAGTTCAGCAAGATCGGATTGTCGAACCCAAAGGAACTACGAGAACTAGTATTTACTTACTTTTCATTATCTAGCCTAAAAATTAAGAGGTTTGGTTATCTAAACTAGTTACTAACTACGAATGCACAAAAAGAAAATTTGGGAAAATACTTTTGGGAAATTTTGATTGATTAAGACAATACTAAGGAAAAATCCACCTGGACTTCACTTGTTATTTGACTCTGAATCAGACAATTTATTCATTTGGCTTGATCCGTAGAAATCCCTAAGTTATATTATTATCTCTCTCGAGACTAATAATGTTTAACCCTAGGTTGAATAATTGAAATCTCTTTCTAATTAACACCCTAGAATTGCAATAACTCGATCTATGGATTCCCTTATTAGGTTTCACCCTAATCTAGTAAAATCTTATCACCCTATCTCTAGCCGTGCAATCAACTCCGCTTAATTATGAAAAATTTACTCTTAGACAGGGTCTATTCCTCCTCTAAATAAGAGCTTAACTTGAATCGATATCCTGGAATATCAAAACAAGAATTAATAAAACATAATTAAGAACAAGTCAAATATTTATCATACAATTTAGATAATAATAACAAGATCCATCTTAGGTTTCATTCCCCTTAGGTATTTAGGGGGTTTAGTTCATACTTATGAAAGAAAACATCTCAAAAGCATAAAGATAACAAAATAGAAGAAAACCCAAAACTCCTGAAGGAACTTGAAGGGAGATATTCAGTCTTGATGATGAATCCAGCTTCTAAGATGGATCAATCGGCTTTCCTTGAGTAATTCCTCGCTTCTCTTCTGCCGTCCCTTTATAAGTGCCTCCTCAATTGTTTAAATAGGCTTTTGGATGCCTAAGAGCCCTAAAAATTGGCCTTTTCCAAATAAGACTATACTTGGGCTGGCAGGGACACGCCCGTGTGACATGCCCGTGTGCGATTACTCCAGCCTATGGTCAAGGCTGTTGAATAGGTACGGGCGTGTAGTATACTAGTGTAAGTCATGCTTCAATCTTTCCAAATGGACACGATCGTGTGACACACCCGTCTGAGGAAGTCCAGGCCGTGTTGATTTCCCACATGGATCTATTTTCTCCGTTTTCGGCCCGTTTCTCGCTCTTTTTACTCTCCTATGCTCTTTTAAGTATAAAACATGAAATTAAAGGATTAGGAGCATCAAATTCACCAAATCTAAGGAGAAACCATTCATAAATGGGCTAAGCATGGGATAAAAATATGTATAAATCACAGTTTATCATATTGAAAGTGAGAAGAGTCCTAAATCAAGCAAACCTTGTTCTAATATTATTATTGATTTGGAAGATAATTAGGGAGAAACTGAGGCTAATATCCCAGAGGGGATCTTGGATACAAATATTATTCCTAATGTTTCTCAACCAGTTTTTAATGTTGGAAAGGGGACTGGGCTTGGATTGAAGTTGGATAAAGAGAAAGGCAAATGACCAGCCTATCATTGATGAGAATTGTAATCCTCGTGCGCTGAGAAGGGAGGATCGGCATATTTCAAATGTTCAACCAAAATTTCTTAAGGGCAAAGCTTCAACATCTTTTCCACTTGAGATTAAAATAGTGAAATGGAGTAACATTCGCAATATTCCAAGACGATTTAGGGTAGAATCCAAGCAAGGCTAAAAGGTTGGCTTCAACGTCAAAAGTGTTGCGTGCCCTTTCTGAGTCAATTAGTGTGGTTAGCGACGAAGTAGAGACTTAACATGAAGAAGCTGTGGACGTGGAAACTCCATATGATGTGGGTAAAAATATGTAAAATCAGGTTTGAGCAAATTTCCATCATCTTTTTTCTTTAAATTTTCTTGAGTCTTACTATTTTCACTTGGAACTGTTAAGGATGCAGTAATTCTCAATTTCATTACATTATTTGGTAATTACTTAGGCTGGTTTTGAGCCCTCTCATTGAGTAAAAGTGAAGAGGTTTGCAAGTGGCATATGGGTATTATGAAATGACTCAATTCAAATTTATATCATTTCTAATCATTTTCAATTTGTTCATATGGGTGTAAAGGTGATTAGTAATGGTAAATTTTTCAAATTAACAATTTTGTATGGTAGTCCCAATTCGACAAAGAGATAAGAATTGTGGTGTTGTTTAGATTGGCTTGTAGGTAGCATTATAGCTCTATGGCTTCTTGCAAGCGATTGGAATGCGGTTCTTAGTTCAGAAGATTATAAAAGGGCTAAGGATGATTCTACAAAGGTGTGCAACACATTTGAAGCTTTTTTTTTCAACAATAGTTTACGGGATATGGATTTTGTTGGGCCTAAGTTCACATGGAGTAGAGGGGAAACTTGTGAAAGAATGGATAGGGCTATTTTTAAAATTGACTTGAATCTGACTTTTTTGAAATATAAAGTCCAACACCTTCATCGTTTGAAGTGGGATCATCGACCTTTATTAATAAAATTGGATGATGAATTAAAGCATAGGATTAAAAGTCCTTTCATATCTTTTACAGGGTGGCTTTTGCATGAATCTTTTCTTGATTTTGTTAGATTGAATTGGAATGAAACAGGGAGCATAGTAGAGACTATTTGTTGAATTTTTCAAGCATTGGAATAAATATGTTTTCAAAAATATAATTATACGAAAGAGGACGATTAGTGTGAAGCTCAGAAGAGTGCAAGATGCTATGGACATCCGTCCTATTAGAAACTTATGGAAGTTGAAGTTGAGTCTCGATCAGAGTTAAAGTTTATTATTGATATGGAGGAACTTTTTTAGATCCAAAAGTCAAGGTACGATTAGGTAGTTAATGGTGATAGAAACATAAAGTATTTCTTTCATACTATAGATCATCGTAGAAGTAACAGGATTGAGGCACTCCTATTTAGTGATTGGAAATGATGTTTTGATTTTGAAACCCTTACACTTAAAGCCTTATTCAGTGAAAGGTACTGTTGTTGGTGGCTTACAGAATGGTGACATGTTTCCTAGCCTTACAGAAATGGATCATGGTCGACTTTCTGCTGAGATTAATAATGCTAAAGTGAAGGAAGCGTTGGATACTATGGCCCCTTTCAAAGCATCAGGTATTGATGGCTTGCACGCAAATTTTTTCAAAGTCAGTCAGATATGATGGGACCTACTATGTGTCATATTGTTAAAGATTCCTTTATTAATGAATTAATTGACCTAGAGATTAACAAATCCCTAATTTTGTTAATTCTGAAACTTAAACCACCAGAGTTGCTATCTCTGTTCGAACCATTAGTCTTTGCTCAATTCTCTACAAAAGCATCACAAAGGTTATAGTGCACAGACTGAAACTAGTTTTGCCAAAGCTAATTGATCCTAACCAAGAAAGCTTGTTGTTGTTATATTTATCATTGATAACATCCTGATTGCACAAGAGGCTTTTCATTCTATGAAAATAGAACAAGGTCGAAATGGTTGGATGGCAATCAAAGTGGACCTTGAGAAAACATATGATCGCGTTCATGGGATTTTTTGGAAGAGATGCTCAAGTGTGTCAAGTTTCCTTTAGATCTTTATGAGTTGTGTTACGACTTTGTATATGCAAATTCTCTAGAATGGAGAGTTCACTTTGGAGTTTAAACCAACTAAAGGAATTCAGCAAGGTGACCCGCTATCACTGCATTTTTTATACTCTGTAAGGGAAAGTTAGGCCATTGTATCCAGAAGGTACTTTCAGATGGTTTATGGAAACCAATTAGATTATCAGTGGATGAACTCCCTATTTCTCACCTCTTCTTTGCAAATGATCTAGTTCTTTTTTGCAAGGAAAATATGGAGCAAGCGTGTATTATTGAATATGTTATTTTAAAATTTATTTTTCTAAGCACCGAATAACCACGCAGAAGACTCAAGTCTTTTTCTCAAAAAAATGTTGATAATGCTAAAAATACTATTAGTAGACAATTCGGGGTAAGTCAAGAAATGAACTTGGGAAAATATCTCAAGGTGACACTATTCCATAAAAGGGTTATGACTAGAACTTATGTGTTTCCTTTGTGTAAGATTAAAGCATGGAAATTTGGTTAGGATGCTAAGCTTTATCTTTAACTAAGAGAGTAACACTCACTAAATCAATTATGAATGCAATCTTGATTTATTTCATGCAATCTGCTCTTTTTCCTTTGAGTATTTGTAAAGAACTTGAAAAGTTTATTCAAAATTTTATTTGGGGGTCGACGACATCAACAACTTAAACTACTATGTTAAATTGGGATAAATGATGACAACCTTATGATCGAGGAGGTTTAGCTTTGAAGCGTATTCATGAGTAGAATAGGTCATTTATTTTAAAGCTTTGTTTTGGAATGTTATCTAACTTGGACTCTTACTGAGTGCAAATCTTACACACAAAGTATGGTTTAGATGAAGGGTGTTCGTTGAATATAGAACGAAGGAATTGTAGCTATGTGTGGAGATCATTGTCTACGGTTTGGATGGATTTGAGGAGGAGTGTGTTTTGGCAGTTTGCTGATGGTCACAATGCAAAATTTTGGGCGGACATATGGATTAGTGAACTGGGTCCTTGTAACACCCCTAACCCATATTCGTCGCCGAAATAGGGTTACAGAGCATTACCGGAGTTTACAGATTAAGCACACACATTTCATATCATTTCTCTTTTATATCAGAAATCAATCATAAACAATCATATTTTCCCTTATATGAGCCCTCGAGGCCCAAAATATGCAATAGAAATAGGTCAGCACTAATCCGACTACTAAGAGAATTTTTTGCAAAATTTCAAAAAATTTTCCAAGGTGCAGGTTACACACGCCTATGTGGCCAGGCCATGTGTGCATTCAAAATAAGGCACATGGTCGTATCCCATCCCGTGTTAGTACTCGTGTAACTCTCTGACTTGAGTCACACGGCCAAGTCACATGCACCATGTACTAGGCCATGTGTAAGTGCAGGGGTCACACGGCCAAGCCACATGCCCGTGTGTCAGGCCGTGTGATCAATTTTGATCATTCTATTTGAAATTCTAAAGATGCAGAGGACACATGGCCAATTCACACACCCGTGGGACACACGGCTGAGACACACGCCCGTGTCTCTCCCTATGTGGACGAAATAAGGCCATTTCTAAGCCATATTTCTCACTCAATTGGTCTTCCACCTACATAAACACTTTAACACATACACAAGCCAATCCAAGATTTTTAAACCAAGCCAAAAATCAAGTCTTATGCATGACATATTACTTCATAAATCCATATTTCCAAACTTACCTATTGGACCAAAAATACATTTAGACATACTTATGAAATTTACTATCATTTGTCCATACTTAACACTTATATCAAACATGACATTATCTCATATATATATATCTATGTTTGTATATACACATCAAAACACATTGATCACAAGCCATTCCAATGGCTAATTATAACCAAAACACATATTTGTCATACCTATAAATGTCATAATACCAAAATCTAGTTCTTTACAAATACTGAAATGAGCCAAAGGATAGTGTGATGATGCTCCGACCAGATTCCAACCACTTCGAGCTTCCAAATTACTATAAAACAAGAAAAATAATATAGGGTAAGCATATTATGCTTAGTAAGTTTGTATAATGGGAAATTAACTTACCATTCATTTACATTTAAAATAAGCATGCAAAAATTCATCCAAAGAAATTTGGCAATTTGCCTAAACACGTATAATCTCAAGAAACATGTTATGTCATGTAATTCATGTGAATATCAAGAAACATGGATGAGCTCATCATGTAACAATTTTTCATGTACATATGTTTTCCACATCATATATTCATATAACATATACATTTCCATCATAATTTATCTCAAATTCAAATTATGCCATGTCAGAACTTTGCCCATTGAATTTATTAGAAATATTGACGGATACACATGTAGTACACTTGAAGTGTACAAACTGTAATATTTCAATTCATATTCGGGAGTGCTCCTTAAAGCACATAATCAGGAAGCCCTCTCTTGAGCCATATAACAGGAAGCTCATGTGAACCAATAACAGGTACATCCGAAGAGCCTTTAATCGGGAAGCTACTGATACCCATGTATCGGGAAGTTCAAGAGAGTCATACCGAGAAGCTCCTGAGAACCATTAATAAGGAAGATCAAACAGAGCCTTTAATTGAGAAGCTCACAAAGAGCCATATAACGGAACGCTAATAAAAGCCGCAGTGTGTGTAGAACACATGCAAAATCAGAACCGATCGGGAGGCTTCGAAGAGCTATTTACGAGAAGCTCGCAAGAACCATATAACGGGAAGCTCAAGAGGGCTAATAATGGGACGCTCTTTCGAGCTGTGGTGTGTCCGCAACATATGTAGGACCACAACTAATTCGGGAATCTTATATCCATCGAATTTCATTTATTCAAACGGGACTTAACATTTATCGGACTTTGTCGAATATGTAATCAATTTCATATACATGGAAATTACACAAGTCATATATATATACACAACATTCAATTTCAAATATATAAACGTACACAATTTAATTACACGTACTTATCTTAACAAGTGTTTGGTACTTTGTTGTCTACTAGTCCGACACTTTCTCTTTTCCTCGATCCAATTTCTTATTTGGTCTATCCAGATCTATATGAGTAAATTTAACTCAATTTAATACAATTCATATTTAATTCAATCCAATTCACATCCTAGGTAAAATCATCATTTTGTCCCTATTCTTTTAATTAATTACAATATCATCCCTAGGCTCGAAAAATGAAATTCATGCAATTTAATCCTTATTCCAAGCCTAGTCAATTTTTATATGTAACATTACTAGCCCATATATTTCATAAAATTTAGAATTTTTCCATGAATTTTACAACTTTTCAATTTAGTCCCTAAATCATAATTTCATCAAAATTCCCTTTACAAAAGTTGTTTATCTATCAACAATCTTTCATTTTCTACCATAAAAATTCATAATTCAACTATATTCATCCATGGAAAAACCCTAGTACTTTGATAAATTTGCAAATTAATCCCCCAAGATAGCTAAATTAAGCAATTACAATCTCAGAAACATAAAAATTGCTAAAAATAGGACTTGAATACTCACTTAATTGAGCCAAATAAGCTTGCTATCTTCAAGCTCTTCTAACTAGGGTTTCCATGTAAAAATATTTTGGAAAGATGATGAAAAATATGATATTTTATTTATTTAATCACTTATCATCTTTTATTATTTTTACTTTACAATTTAGTCATTTTCTTTATTTCATTTTCCGTGGATGACTAAGCATACTTATCTACTAACTCCTCTTAATGGTCTATTTTCCATATAAGGACCTCAAATTTTGAATTCCATAGCTATTTGATACTTATAGCTACTAGAACTCACCTTTTACATTTTATGCAATTTGGTCCTCTATCAAAATAGACATATAACCAGTAAAATTTTCTTAACGAA
The DNA here is from genome assembly GCF_007990345.1 of Gossypium hirsutum. NCBI lineage: Eukaryota > Viridiplantae > Streptophyta > Magnoliopsida > Malvales > Malvaceae > Gossypium > Gossypium hirsutum. The sequence goes on along the minus strand of NC_053436.1, from coordinate 7,547,649 downwards.
ATTTTTATACGACATTCCTATCATAATGCAGACCATAAAGTAATATTAAAATAATTTTCCTTACAGACTCGGATTTGTGGTCCCAAAACCACTATTTTGATTTCAATGAAAACAGGTTGTTACAACTCTCCCCCCTTAAAGAATTTTCATCCTCAAAAATCCTACCACTAAACAGGTTTGGATACTGCTTTTTCATTGTTTCCTCTGATTCCCAGGTAGCTTCTTCTATACCATGTCGTTGCCAGAGGATTATTACTAAAGCTACCTTTTTATTTCTCAGTTCTTTAATCTCATGTGCTAGAATTTTGATCGGTTCTTCACTGTAGGTCATATCTGGCTAAATCTTGACATCTGTCAAAGAGATAACATGTGAAGGGTCTGACTGATACCATCATAACATAGACACGTGAAAAAATTTTTGAATCTTTTCTAGTTTTAGTGGTAGTGACAATCGGTACGCAACAGGTCTGATTCTTTCAATAGCCCCAATACAGCCTGATAAACTGCGGACTCAATTTGCCTTTACGGCCAAACTGAAGAACTTTCTTCCAAGGTGATACTTTCAGGAATACCTTATCACCAACCTGAAACTCTATTTCTTTTCTTTTAAGATCTGCATAAGATTTTTGATGATCAGAAGCTGCTTTCAAACTATCTCTAATCACTTTCACTTTTTCTTTGATTTCGCGAATCAAATCAATTCTGTGTATCTTTTCTCACTGAGCTTAGTCCAATACAACGGAGTTCTACATTTATGACCATACAGAGCCTCATATGGTTTCATTTTAATACTATACTGATAGTTTTTATTATATGCAAATTTAACTAAAGGCAGATACTATTCCCAATTGCCTTCGAATTCTAGAACACAACACTAAAGCATATCTTTTAAAATTTGTATTACACGTTCGAATTTACCATCTGTCTGAGGATGGAATGCAGTACTGAAATGTAATTGTGTATCTAAAGCTTCTTGTAACTTGTTCTAGAATCAGGATGTGAATCATGGATCTCTATTAAAAATAATGGAGACCGGCACTTCATGTAATCTGACAATCTCTGAAACATTCAACTCTGCTAATCTATCTAGAGAGTAATCCATACATACTGGAATAATGTGTGCAGACTTCGTCAAAAGGTCAACGAGTACTCGAATGGCATCTTTCTTTTTCGGAGATAAGGGTAATCCTGACACAAATTCCATAGTAACTCTTTCCCATTTCCATTCTAGTATCGTGACTGGCTGTAATAATCTCGAAGGTACTTGATGTTCAGCTTTAACTTGCTGACATACCAAACATCTAGATACAAATTCAGAAATATCACGTTTCATTCCCGGCCACCAGTACATCTTTTTCAAATCATTATACATTTTATTACTTCCCTGATGCACGGACATAAATATGCTTCGTGCAAAATCTTCTGTATAAGCTCTGAATTCTTTGGTACACATACTCTACCCCTGAATAATAGACAATCATTAGGTCCAATATGAAATTCTGAATCGGAAGTCAACTCATATTGTACTTGTTTAGCTTGTAACTCATCATCATTTTTCTGAGCTTTACAAATCTGCTGTAGAAATGTCGGTTTAGCTTTTAGCTCCACTAAGATTGAACCATCATCAACCAATGACAATCAGGTATTCATGGCTCGTAAAGCAAATAGAGACTTTCTACCCAAAGCATTTGCAACCACATTTGCTTTTCCCGAATGATAATAAATAACCAAGTCATAGTCTTTCAACAATTCAAGCCACCTTAGTTGTCTCAAATTCAAATCTTTTTGCGACATCAAATACTTTAAACTTTTATGATCAATGAATATATGGCATTTTTCAGGAAACAGATAGTGTCGCCATATTTTCAGAGCAAATATAATCGCTGCTAATTCTAAGTCATGTATCGAGCAATTCTTTTCATATGGTTTTAGCTGTCTAGAAGCGTAGGCTATTACTTTACCTTCTGTATCAAAACACTACCTAAATCATTCAACGATGCATCACTGTAAATTACAAATTCCTTACCTTATTCAGGCTGAACTAGAATTGGTGTTTCAATCAATAGGGCTTTCAACTGGTCAAAACTTTGCTAACATTTATCAGTCCATTCAAATTTCACATCTTTTTCCAATAGTCGTGTCATCGGCGAAGCTATCATCGAGAACATTTCCACAAATCTCTAATAATAACCAGGTAATCCCAAAAACTTCTGACTTCAAATACATTTTTTGGTGGTTTTCAATTAACAATTGCTAAAATTTTATCTAGATCCACACTAATACCTTCAACAGACACTATATGTCCAAGAAAACCAACTTCCCAAAGCCAAAATTCATATTTCTTAAATTTAGCATACAGTTGTTTGTCACACAAGGTTTGCAAAAAAATTCTCAAATGATTAGCATGTTCGATTTCATCTCAAGAATATACCAGGATATCATCAATTTATACAACAACAAATCTATCCAGATTCAGTCTAAAAATTCTATTCATTAAATCCATAAATACCACAGGTGCATTAGTCAAGCCAAACGGCATCACAAGGAATTCATAATGCCTATACCTAGTTCTGAAGGCTATTTTTGGTACATCCGAGTCTTTAACTCGTAACTAATAGTAACTAAAACGAAGATCTAACTTCAAAAATACTGTAGCACATTTCAACTGGTCAAACAAGTCATTAATACGAGGTAGTGGATACTTATTCTTGATTGTAACTTTCTTGAGCTTTCTATAATCAATACACAATCTCAAGGATCCATCTTTCTTCTTAACAAATAGAACCGGTGCACCCCAAGGTATAGAACTAGCTCTAGTGAAAACTCTGTTAGTCAGTTCTTGCAACTGTGCTTTCAACTCTTTTAATTATGTAGGGGGCATTCTATATGGTGCTATAGATATCAGTGTTGTTCCTAGAACAAGAACTATATAAAATTCAACCTCTCTAACTGGTGGTAATCTGAGTAACTCTTGTAACATCTCGAATTAGGGCCTAGTCAGAACAATGGTTTTGAGACCACAAATCTAAAATAGAAATAATTATTTTATGACTATTATAAGACCTATTATGTGTTTTCATACTTGTGTGAAAATTTCATGAACAAATTTTATGGATAAAATGTCTAATTTGACATTAGGGACTAAATTGTAAAAGATGCAAAATGTGAGTTCTAGAAGCTTTTAGCATGAAATTGAATTGGATCATTAATTAGAGGTCTTTAAATGGTAATTTGACCAAGTTCTAAATTTTGGACAAAAATGGGCTTGGATAAATAAAATTTCAAAGAAAGGCATTAAGGGTATTTTGGTAATTAGGTAATTAAATGGACTAAAAGACAAAATAAAAGCAAAAATTTGTCCATCTTTTCTTCCCCATGGTTGAGTGAACCAAGAAGACACCATGGATAGGGTTTTCAAGTTTCCAAGCTCAATAGTAAGTGCATTCAAGCCCCATTTTTTATGTTTTTTGCATTTTTGAAGTCCTTGTAACATGATCTATCCATTTCTAGCCATATTTTAAAGTGTATTGCGGATACCTAACAGCCTATGTGAACAGACCCGTGAGTAGCTCGAAAGCGATCAACATGTGATATGTGATATGAGATCCCGTATAAGACCATACTTGGGATATGGCATCGGCATAGAGATGGGTTCTACGTGTAGGACCATGTCTAGGACATTGGCATCGTATGAGATTTCTTTAGTAAGATTTCGAGTATCCAATAATATTCGAAGTGTTCAACGGGAATTTCAATGGATAATTCAAGGTGTAATTCATTGAGTTTGTCCAAGATAAGAAAGTAAGTGATTATAAAATGAGGTAGTACAAGTACGTACTCAAAACTCATGAGCAGTGAACTTATTGTGTGATGAATATGTGGTAAGAATGTTAATGAGATAGTATGCTTGCAAGAATGATCACTATAATGACCTTGTGAGTATGGATTTTATATTCATGAGGTGCAAATATATGATGAATCTGATTGTTGAACATGTGTAGGACTTTTAGATTAATGTGATTTGAGACACAATGTGCTTATCCTTTAAGTTTGTGATTTGTGAATAATGTCAAGCTATATGACTTGAGAAGCATGGTTACACTTAAGTAATATGCATTTGTAGTACATATGCTGAGATGATTAGTCGAGTGTTGAGATGTACATTTATGAAGAGGTTATGATTGCTTGACCAAAACCTAAGCACGATAAGCTATGATATAGTTTAAAAAGAATGAGCTTTATAATCGATTGATTAGTAATTATGAGAACATTTTGATGGAATTGGTAAATGTATATAAATGGAATACTTATTATTTTCATACGGGCTTACTAAGCTTTAAAGCTTACTCCCTCCTTTCCATTTCTTTTAGTGTTGTCAGGTCGGCTCGAGGAATAGAGATCGTCGGAGGCAGCATCACACTATCAAATTATCAATTTGGGGTATTGAAAGTCTTAAATGTTTTAGAGTGAGTGGCATTTATAGAGGCTTAATTATCATGATATGTGTTTTTTTATGATTTGGCCAATGATGTTAGCTTATATTGATTCATTGTACATAGCCATGAGATGTGGCTTATATTGGTTATGGGTTTGTAAGCCTATTTGAAACACCCCTTACCCAAGTCCGAGGCCGAGACTGGGCACGAGGCATTACCTGACTTAAACGCATACATACAATCATTTCTGAGTTATAAAAACTAGATCAAATTTAAAACATTTCACTCTTAATCTAGGATTTCTTAATATGGGCCTACAAAGCCCAAATCACACTTTGGAAACAATCTGGGATTAATCTAAACACCTTTGAAAACTTTGAAAAATGTCACTTGAAACAAGGGCACATGCCCGTGTGGAAAGGCGAAATGCCCGTGTGGCCATTTTGACATGGTCGTGCTGAAGGCCCGTGTGGTTCATACAGCCTAAGCACAAAGGGACATGCTCGTGTCCCAAACCTGTGTGAATTTAATTCCAAATTCAAATCTATAGGGGTTTTCACACTACCGGGCACACGCCCATGTCTATAGCCCGTGTCCCTCACACGGCCATGACACGCCCGTGTCACAGCCCGTTTGTAAAAACCTTGACATCTTGTTTCTGAAGTCAGCAACCAATTAGGGGCACAAGGCCAAGGCACACACCTGTGGCTAGGGACTGCGTTCTCCACAAGGTTGAGACACACGGTCATGTCTCTGCCCGTGTGTTTACTACCATTCATATTGACTTGCAAATTCAAGGTGCAGGGGACACACGGTCAGACAATACGCCCATCGGGCTGACCGTATATTGCACACAGCCTAGACACACGCCCGTGTGTTTACTAGTGTAGACAAAAATAAGGCTATCTAGCAAGCCTTTTTGCCACCCTTACGTGCACTAACTTATACCTCATCAATGTTACCAATTCCATGTATCAACATTAGACCAATTCGACCATAACATGATAATTAAAAATGACCTTCATCACACTATAACAATCCAGGCATACACTTACTCCTTCATGCAATATCATCAATTGTTGTAGCCTTATACAAAATGAAGGGTTTCGTCCCAAGCCAACATATTCGGCCAAATAATAAAGACACAAAATCTAAAAGACAAAGTCCTATACATGCCATAATCAAAATAAAAGAACTAACTATGCCAAGTACTTCAAATGATAGTGTGAATGAGTCCTCTGACGGTATCTGATCCACGACTAATTTGGCGGCACTACAAGGAAATGGAAAGGAAAAATGGGTAAGCATAAAGTTTATTAAGTCGCATGTAAATAATGAAATAACTACAAGTTACCATAAGGGATCAACTCTCAATATAACTCAATTTGCACAAGAAAGTGAGGATTCATAAATATTAATTGTTCATATTCATCTCTCACCAAGCATACAACGTTGGTTGAATTCACAATTCATACTTCATGTAAAATACACAAATGGTCATTAGCATAACTTATTCACTTTCCTTCCTTACTAAACATACAACGTAAATGAAGCTCGTATTTAGTAATTCTCATTTAGGTACCTGTTCCACTCACCACATGGTCATAAGTTCTCTCATATTGATATAAACCATAAATCTCCCGTTAAAGCATTTGGAATACTACAGGATATTCAATAGCCCCAAACATGGGATAAGATGCCGATGCCATGTCCCAGACATGGTCTTACACTAGCTAGCATATCAAAGTCGATGCCATGTCCTAGACAGGTCTTACACTGACTTTCATATATAGAGGCCGATTTTGTGTCCCAGATAGGTCTTACACTAGCTCTCATCTATCGGTGTCGATGTCATGTCCCAGACAGGTCTTACACTGACACACAACAAGCTGACGCCATGTCCCAAACAGGTCTTACACTAGCTTGTATATCTCGAGCCTCATGCATGTCCCAGAAATGTCTTACACTAGCTCTCGTCTCAATGCCGATGCATGTCCCAGACATGTCTTACAATGGCTTGTATATCTTGAGGTCGATGCATGTCCCAGACATGTCTTACACTAGCACACATATCACCCAATGTCATGGCATGAATATCCCAATCTATTCCTACTGTTCAACCGAAAGTCTTTGTTACATTAATTCTCATACAAAAATTCATGTCAAACTAATTGTATGATACATGGTAACATTTAATTTGCATTATTTACGTACAACTTACCTTGGTTTACAAAATGTGGGCAACTAATCAACATAATCCACAAGCTTGGCCTTTCCTCGATCCAAGTCTGATTTTTGTATTTCTTGATCTAAAATGGAAACATTTAGTCATTTAATCATCAATTAAATCTAAACGCTCAATAATTTATAATTTGGAAAAATGACCATTTTGCCCCTAGACTTTCACAAAATAACCATTTCACCCTTGGGCCCGAAAATCAATTTTTATCGAATTTCCTTATTATCCAAGCCTAACCGACCATTTATTTCTCTTATAAAAACCCCAAATTTTCACTATTTCACACAATGACAACCTATTTTATAACTTTTACAAAATGGTCCTTTTAGGTGTTTTCCATGAAAATCAATTTACAAAAGTTGTTTATTTCACAACCATAACTCATATTCTTCCATAAAATTTCAAATAACAACACATATGCTTTCATGGTAAAATCCTAGACTCTCAACCTTTTTGCAATATAGTCCCCTCATTAGCTAGATTAAGCTTTAGGGGTTCTAAAAACATAAAAATTATCAAGAAAGGTCACCAAGAAGACTTACTTGCAAGAGTTTAAGATTGCTGAAAATTTTAAGCTTCCATGGCTATTTTCTTGAAGAGAAATTGGTGGAGAAAGAAGGAGAGAGATGAGAAAATGACAACTTTTCCTATTTGTTTTATTTTATTCAATTTTATCACCTAATTTCACCAAATGTTGACTTTTCTATTTCTTTGTCTCCCATGGCCGGCCACCTCTCTCAAAAGGGTCTATTTGCCCTTTAAATACCTTCACAATAGGATTCATAGTTAATTTACACCTTTAGCTAATAAAATAGGACTTTTACACTTTATGCAATTTAGTCCTTTTTCACAATTAAGCATGCAATCGTTAAAATTAATTCACCAAAATTTTCATGCACCTTCAAAATCATGCTATAACCCATAAAATATCAATAAAATAATTTTTTTTGACCTTGGATTTGTGGTGTCAAAACCACTGTTCCGACTAGGCCCGAAATCGAGCTATTACACTATTTATCTATGCTAATGTCTTGAGATCTGGTTATGTGTATGCATGTGCTAAGATTTCATATGATGTGGTTACCCTTGTTTGCTATGAATGGATAGTGTCATGGCATATATCCATGTGTGCTTGATGAATGCATTATGACCAATCGAAGTGGTCATAGCCATAGAATAAATGTGTGATATGGTAATAAGATAATAATGCCCTAAATAAGAATGCTTGATGGTTAAGTTGGGATTAATTGGTAAGTTGATAATCATAGTATAAAGGTAAAAGTAGTCATCAAAATGACAATGCTAAATAAATGTGAATTGGTGTGTTTAGATGTGGTAATAATGAGTGCGTGGAATACATGGATGATGGCATGTAAATGCTATAATTGTACCTTAAATGAGGATGTTTAATCATTAAATTGATGCTATGTTATATGCCTTTGATGTGTATAAGTATGGTTGGGATTAAGAGTAACAAAAGGCTTGGAAAGTAACCTAAGTATTGGCTACACGGGCAGAAATACGGCTGTGTGCTTCAGCCATGTGTAGGACACGGCCTGGAGACATGGGCGTGTGTCCAAGGCATGTGAAGTCTGCACTTAATTTGTGAGAATTTAATTAGCCACACGACCTAGCACACGGGTGTGTGGCTTGGCTGTGTGGTTCATTTTGTTTGCTAATGTCATAAACAGAGAGTTACAAGGCCTCCCCTGTGTCCACACGGGTGTGTGACCCTATTGCATGAAAAATTTTCTAAGTTTTCCCAAAATTTATCAAAGTTCTCGGTTTGGTCCCAAACCGCTCTCAATGTTTGTTTTGGGTCTCGTAGGCTCATACAAGGGACAATTTTCATATGAATGAATGAATTTGATTAGAACTAAATTTATGGCCCAGTTTTACATGTTTGCTTGTGTTTAAGTTCGATAATGCCTCGTATCCTATCCTGACATCGGACACAGGTAAGGAGTGTTACATTTAGTGGTATAAGAGCTATGGTTTAGTCAGTTCTCGGATTAACCTAACATGTGTAAGAGTGTAGCTATACATGCAATAAATTTGTGATAGTGTGATGTCTCCCGGCGCGAATGAGAACTATCTTGTTTAGACAGAAGTACTCTCCAACCGAGCTGCACTCGACCATGTTGATAGTGGTACTAAAGTATTTGAGTGAAGTACAACTATGATGAGTAAAAAATCAAAAAGGTATGAATAGGGGATCATGATATGTATGTGATGAGGTATGATATGGATGTTTATGTTGTCATAAGCTCATCCATGTTTGCTTGATATTCGTATGATGTTATGTGCTCGACTTGTTTGATTAAGTGAATGTGACGAGTAAAGTCACCCAAAATTCATAAAATATATGCATGAGTGCACTTGTATAAATAAGATAATCAAAAAATTTGTGAAACATGGATATGTGTGGGAACTTTCTTGAAATGAATTGTATAACTGTGATGATATTATAATGATGATGAAAGTTATGTCATATGGGTAGATATGAGAATCGAGTTAGAGGCCTTACGACCTCGCCCCCTCTTTACCAATGAGGTGTCTTATAATAAAGTTTCACAAGAATTGTGTTGAATAGGCTCACAAGTATGAAACCAAAGAGTTTAATGGTATAATAGCTATAAATATGATCAAAGACTGAGAATGGGTTGATTAGTAAAGACAGAGCTAGAAAGATACCAAATTAACCTGAAGATTATTCAGTTTACGCAATATCTCAGTTAGAGAAGAAGTTAACTTTAGTAAATCGACTTATTTAGGTGCGATGTTGAAAGAACATATTAATTAGAATCTCTTCTGAACTGATTTTATTTGATGAGAGAAATGATTCGGAAATTAGTGATGGTAGAAATAGTTGATGAAATAATATTTGAAATGTAAGATATTTGAGTGTGGCAGTTACAGTTGAGCCGATTATGACAATCTCTTCTGGGGTATTCTATGTGTTCAATTTTCCTTAGAAGTATTCTTGTGGCTATCTATTTTCTGATGAAACTTTATAGTATGATAATGTTTTCTAATCATGATATTAAATGAAAGCATTGTTAGTCTGATTGGTTATGATCCGTATTGCTCTATTACTCTCTGGCATTCTATTATATTTCGTCTGTTGGGAATTGACGATGCTATGATTCTATTTCTTCTGATTGTTGTTCTATCCGATATATATATGTGAAAAGTAAATTGTCTTTGTTGCATTTAATTACAGTGGGTCTACATGATGTTTTCTTCTAGACTTCTTTCCTCTGAGGAGTCATCAAGATCTCTACTATTTTCTTATGAGATTTGTTCTCGGTCTTTTGGTATGGTACCGTACCTTGGATTTCTTTATCTTGAATTTCTTTAAATTGATTTCTTTGTCATCTTTACTCTATAATCTGTTAATCATGGCTCATATCTAAAGTGTGTTCTTCAACTTGTGGTAAAGATGTCAAATATGGTTATGCTTCTAGTTCAATCATAGTAACGTGGTGATTATAGTATCCGAATTTCTCTAATTTTCATGTAAGGACTTGACATCGGCAAAGGCATAACTAGTGAAATCACAAGCTCCAATTTGTATGATGAATTTCTTCTCTCAAGTAAGTCGATCAAAGTCAATGCATTGAATCAGGATATCCTTCTTACTTTGAGTTAATGCAATTGTAAATTATCTCTGATTTGCATGATAAGTGAAATATGAAATATTGTATGTTTGAATTATTCTATCAACCAGAAGAAAGGATTTCTTGAAGTGTTATTAATTAAACAATTAAGATCGACTCAGTAGTTCAATTTGTGGGGGTTATTTGCTTGAAAGATTAAATGAGATATTTATGTAACAGCCCATTTAGGGCCTAGTCAGAATAGTGGTCTAGGAACCACGAATCTGGAGTTGAATAAATTATTTTATAATCATTTAGATGTTATAGCATGTTTATATTAGTGCATAAAAATTTTGGTGAGTTAATTTTGACGTTTCTGAGCCCAATTGCGAAAAAGGACTAAACCGCATAAAGTGCAAAAGTCTTAAATTGATAGCTAAGGGTATCAAATTTTCCATGTATCATAAATTGGGGGCCTTTAAAGTGAAATTATGCCATTAAATAGGTGATGGCCGGCCATGGGACAAGAAATTAAAATAGTCAAGCATTAGGTGAAGTTTGGTGATTTATTTTGACCAAAATGAAATAAAATAAAAGAAAGATGATATCAACCTTTTTCACTATTTCTCTCCACCGAAAATTCAGCCATTTTTTAGTGTTTTGAGATTCAAAATTTCAGCAACTTATTCCTCTTACAAGTAAGTGATTTACATACTTTTTGTTGATGATTTTTACATTTTTGGACACCTTGAAGCATGAGCTTTCAAATAAGGGGACTATCTTGCAAAATGGTGGAGAGTTTAGGGTTTTTCCATGAAAGCATATGTGTATTTTTCTAAAATTTTATGGAAGAATATGAGTATTAGATGTGTAATAAACAACTTTTGTGAAGGGTTTTTTCATGAAAACCCTTATTGGGACTATTTGGCATAAGTTGGAAATTTGTTGATAAATGGGTGAGATAGTGGAAATTTTGGATTGTTATAAGAGTATTAAGGGTTCGGCTAGGCTTTTATAGGAGGAAATTCGATAAAAATTGATTTTCAAACCTAGGGTAAAATGGTCATTTTGTAAAAGTCTAGGGGCAAAATAGTCATTTTGCCCAAGTATAGATTATTGAGTGCCTAGATTGATAAAATGATTAAATTTGTAAAGTTTTTTTATTATAGATCAAGAAATTCAAACTCTGAACTTAGACCGGGGAAAGCCAAGCAAATTGATTAGACCGACTTGACAACATATTTTATAGCCGAGGTAAGTTGTATGTAAATAATACAACTACATTGCTAATGTGTGTGTCAATTTGTATTTGAATTAATATAGCATGAATTGGTTGATTTTGGAATTGAGAAAGTATAATGATAATAGAGATAGTAGAGTTCTCATTTGAACCTACGAAATAAATCGGATATCCATGCCATGTGTAATATCCTGATTTTGGGCCTAGTCGAAATAGCGGTTTCGTGACCAAAAAAATCTGAGATAGAAATAATTATTTTATGATTATTTTGAGGTTTATGATATGATTGCATGATTGTGTGAAAATTTCGTGAAGAAATTTTATGCATAAAGTGCTTAAATTGAAATTAGGGACTAAATCGAATAATTTGTAAAACTTGCATTCTAGAAGTTTCTAGTATGAAATTGATTTGAAATATTAATTAGGAGGTCTTGAATAGAAATTTTACCAATTTCTAAGTCTATGGACAAAAATTGGACATGGATGGAATTTTTGGAAAGTTTAGTAGTAAGGGCATTTTGGTCATTTAGGGGTAAAATGAATTAAAATACAAAATTAAAAGCCAATTTTGCTCATCTTCAACCCCATGGCCGAATATAGCAAGGAGAAACCATGGCTAGGGTTTTTCAAGCTTCCAAGCTCGATTAGCAAGGAAAACTAAAATTTGGGCTAAAATGGGGAAAATACCAAGTTGTGGACGAAATGGTAAAAGTAGCCATTTTCGCATACGAGGTAAGTTCATATGTAAATGTTGGTAACATAGTTATTATTTTAAATGTTTTAATGTTATTAAATGATATGATAATTATTATGAAATATTATACTGTGATAATTGTTTGTTAATATGTCAAATTATGTGATATAATTGGAAAATGTGAAATACTACCGAGTATCGGTAACGGCATTCCGTAAAAGATGGTTGAGACACATGATTGGGAAAAAGGTCCCGTTGCACCTTAGGAATGGATTAGGATACAAGTCACATGTCACTAGGATATTTGGGCATCCGAACTCGTTGAGTTGAGTCTGAGTTCACTTATGGATGCGAATGTCCGAACTCGTTGAGTTGCGTCCGAGTTCGAGAGATGTAACTAGGCATCCGAGCTCGTTGAGTTGAGTCCGAGTTCACTTATGGATGCGAACGCCCGAGCTCGTTGAGTTGAGTCTGAGTTCACTTATGGGCGGGTTACATGGTAGCTTGGCTACATATGTGGCACTTATGTGCAAACTTTTCATGTATCCGAATTATATTCCGATGTGTTCAACGGGTCAAATTCTACTCAAATGGAGCAATACTCGAGATGAAAGGGACGTATTGTTAAGTGTTGTGAAATGAATACTTTGAACAGGTATGTACTTAACCCTCGGGTTGAAAACTCGATATAACAACAATATGGTAAGATGATAAATGAAAATGTGATATGAATGTCTCGGTGATGATTATGCAAATGATGTTTTATGTTTGCGTATATAGTTGTGTTACTTGCTATTTGCATGTGAGCTTACTAAGCATTTATGCTTACTCCCTCATTTTCATTCCTTGTAGTGTTGACAAGCCAGCTCAGAAATCGGGAACGGTCGGAGGCACACTCACACTATCCGTATACCATCTTGGCATAATGGCTTGTATATTTTGAGTATGGCATGTATAGCATTATAATCACTTTGTATATATGGTCTTATGATATGGTTATTGAGTGGTATGGAAATGCTTGGTAATGATTAGCCATTGGAATGGCTAATCATGATCATATTTGGTGTTATGTATGCTAAATTGCTAGCTAATCCATGGAAACCATGAAATAGGTAAATTTTACCATAAAATAGATTCAGATAGCAACAGTGATGTGAGTTTGAAAATTCATTAAAAATAGTAGAGATATAATTAGATGATGAATAAAATATGGAATTGAATAATTATGAGTCTATTTTCATATGGATGGAACAAAATAGGTATATGAGTTATATTTTATGAGATGTTTAAATATTTGTGAAACAGGTCCAGAGCGATTTCTGGATCCCCTGTTATGACTTTGGAAATTCACCATAAATTTTTCAAAGATAATTATAAGTCATGATTTATATGTACAGATTCCTTATTGAGTCTAGTTTTATTAGAAACAAACGGCATAGTCATTGAAACTCTGTACAAGGATATATCTGATTCGTAATACACAGAGGTCAGAGCAGTCGAACCCTAAAACAGGGGAGACTTTAACTAATAAACTGTAATAATTGGCTAGACCAAAAATTCTAGAAAAAAATTAGTAAATATATATATGAGTATAGTTTTAGGGAAATTTACGGAATTGGATTTCGAGTTTTGGAACTCGAGAAATGAATTTTTAAGCGACTGTGACGCAGATTGCTAGCTTGACTGAAAATTTTAAAAATAAATTGTTTGAGCTGTTTAAGTAATGAATTAAGTCTGTTAACACATCGTGTTCGACTCCGGCGACGGTCTCGGGTACGGGGCGTTACATTTGGACATATAGGTTATTGTGGGCTAATGTAAGATGTGTCTAGCATATGCATCGGCCACATTATGAGAGCCTATGTATGACCATGTCTGGGACATGGCATTAGCATCGAGACGAGTGCTAGTGTAAGACATGTCCAGGACATGCATCAGCCTCGAGACGTAAGCCAGTGTAAGACATGTCTAGGACATTTATCGGGTACGAGATGATAGTCAATGTAAGACCATATCTGGGATATGGCATTGGCACCCTACCCCATTTTGAGGCTTGTCGAATATCCAGTAAAGTTTTGAACAATTCAACGGTGAGAGATACAGTTTAAGCTAGCGAGTATGGTATAATCGTGTTGTAAGTGGTACAGGTACTTAATTGACATGCATGAGATATGAGCTCGATATATGCTATGAGATTTATATGGATAGTGATGAGTAAGTTGTGCTTATGCCCATTTTTGTGTGATGAGCATGTTGAAGAATGGTAAAATTATTGTCGTATATTTAATTATATGCAACTTACTAAGCTTTATGCTTACTCCCTCTTTCTTCCCATTTTCTTATTGTGACGCTTAAATAGCTCGAGGATTTAACAAACATCGGAGGCTACGATCACACTATCATCCCAAGCACTCGGTATAGTTAGACTTCTTATTTTTGAGTATGGCATGTATATGGCTTAGACTTTATTGTTTTATGTCCTGGAGAAATTAGCCAAATGTGTGGCTTGGGTTAAATCCTTTCATTTTGTATAAGGCCATAGGTAATGGTCAATATTCATTTTGATATTGTATAGTAGATGTTACTTTTTATGGATGAGTAAATTTGCGCCATTGAAATGTTGTCAATTATGGTTGATTTGACCATATGATGTGCCCTTGTATTGGTATAGAGTGATCTTATGCAGTTTATGTTAGTAAGGTTGGTAAAGAGGCTTGGTAAATAGCCTTATTTTGTCCACATAGGTAGACACACAAGCGTGTGTCTTCCCACACAGCCATCCCCATGGGCGTGTTGTCCAGCTGTGTGTCCCCTACACGTAAATTTTGTAAGTCAGTATGCATGATAGTAAACACACGGGTAGAGACACGGCCGTGTGACTCCGCCGTGTGAAAGGCACGGCCTAGCACATGGGCATGTACCTTGGCCATGTGACCCTTAAGAAATGCTAATGTCAGAAACAGAATGTTCAGGTTTTTGCATACGGGCTAGGACACGGGCATGTTATGGCTGTGTGAAGGACATGGGCCAGGGACACGGGCGTGTGCCAGGCCGTGTGAAAAACCCTGAAGGTATAAATTTGGAATTTATTCCACACGGATGACGAAACACGGGCATGTCCCTGTATTGTTTAGGCCATGTGAGCCACATGAGCCAACAGCACGACCATGTCAAATTGGTCACACAGGCGTGTTACCCCTTCCACACAGGCATGTGCCCCTGTGTCAAGTGTCATTTTTCTAAAGTTGACTAAAGAACCCAAGTTGGTTTCGAATGATTTTCGATGTGTGTTTTGGGCCACGTAGGCCTATATTAAGGACGTGTTGATAAGCTTAAGAAATTTTTAAATTTGTCCAAGTCTTGGAGACTCGGAATTGGTCGTAAGCACGAGTTTAAGTTAAGTAACGTCTCGTACTCCGTCCCGGCATAGGATACGGGTATTGGGTGTTACAATTTATGTCTGATTCTATTCCCAAATCTGAGAAAAAAATTTCATCTCTCTACTGTAAAGGACAAATAGTCTGAATGAAGAATGTGTATTTTTAGAAGACATAGTTATGAGTTAAAATTGTTATGATTCATAAAGTTATCACCTTTGTGAAATTTGAATGGTTTATTACATGTCAGCAAGTTTTGACCAAACGAGAACATTGGTAACCAAAGCATTAGACTTTTTTTAGCCTGCATCTGGCAAAGAATTCTTAATTTTCAGTGATGTGTCATTAAGTGGATTGTGATGTGTTGTAAGACTATAAGGCAATATGATAGCTTAAAGTATCCGATGTCATATAAAGATTTAAGTTTGAGACAGCGTAAACGATTTGAGTTATTAAAAGAATAATGATTTTCAGTAGTGCATCCTTTGACGGATATAAGATGGGTCCTAGCACAAGAATGTAAAAATATAGTTTATGCTTCCATACGATTAAAGCAACATTCAAGGAATTTTCAGATGTGTAAATTAGAAATTGACTGCTATTGTGTTTGTTTAAAAAGGTTCGATGACATCTTTTGTTCGGTGAAAAATATTACATATTTACTAGTCGCAAGAGTTTAAAGTACCCAGTGTTTCAAAAAGATCTGAAGTTAAGACCACGTCAATGGCTTGGATTATTGAAAGATTGTATGCAACATTGATTCATCTTTGGGTAAAGTAGATACACTTACATATGCTTGAATGAAAATATTTGTCTACTTTGTGAGTATTGATTTCAAAATCAACTTTATTGATGATTTTTTGAATATAGCTAAATTGAAAGCTAACATGAGGTTTTCATTGCAAATCTGAAGATACTCAGAAATGTGATAATATGTGGTAAACTAAATGGGTATAATAGGAGTTGACTTTTGATTCTGAATTTCAGGATAGATCTGATTATTGTTATTATGGTATAGAGGAGTCTATGTGAAAGCTAAACATCTTTTTGGTAAGATTTTCGGGGACGAAAATCCCTAAATGGGAAAGTTGTAACATCCTGAATTAGGGCCTAATCAGAATAGTGATTTTGAGACCACAAATCTGAAATAGAAATAATTATTTTATGACTATTGTAAGACCTATGATGTGTTTGCATACTTGTGTGAAAATTTCATGAAGAAATTCTATGGATAAAGTGTCCAATTTGACATTAGGGGCTAAATTGAAAAAGAAGCAAAATATGAGTTCTAGAAGCTTTTAGCATGAAATTGAATTGGATCATTAATTAGAGGTCCTTAAATGGTAATTTGACCAAGTTCTAAAATTTTGGACAAAAATGGGCTTGGATAGGTAAAATTTCAAAGACATGCATTAAGGGTATTTTGGTAATTAGGTAATTAAATGGACTAAAAGACAAAATAAAAGCCAAAATTTGTCCATCTTTTCTTCCCCATGGCCTTGTGAACCAAGAAGACACCAGGTCTAGGGTTTTCAAGCTTCCAAGCTCAATAGTAAGTGCATTCAAGCCCCGGTTTTGATGTTCTTTGCATTTTTAAAGTCCTTATAACATGATCTACCCATTTCTAGCCATATTTTAAAGTAGGGTTCATGTTTAAAATTTGACACATGTGCGGCATGCATGTGTTTTGATGTTTAATGGAGGAATATGAAAGTTTGATGTGTGTTTAACATCTTTTACTTAGTGATTTTGAATGAAAACACCTAAAAAGGACCAAATTGTAAAATATGTAAAAGTGGGTAGTAGAAATGTAAAATAAAAAAATTATAGGCTGATATGAGCATGGTAAAGGTTCAACTAGGCTTGGGTAACCAAAAAAATGTATACATTTTATTTTACGAGCCTAGGGGCTAAAGTGTAAATATAAGAAAGTTTAGGGGTAAAATTCTACCTTTGATAAAGTATGATTTTTGGACTGATTTGAATAATGTGAGCGTTAAATAAGTCATATTTGATTTGTTAGATCAAGAAAAATGAAATTCGAGATTAGATCCAGAAAGAACGAGGTTGTGGACTAAATCGAATAAATAGTCATTTTTGCATTCGAAGTAAGTTCGTGTCATAATAATAATGCAATGTTATTGTTTTTTATGCTTGAGATCTAAATTGGTATGTTAATTCAATTATGTTGAATTAAATGTTTACGATGCTATGTACGTAATGGTAATGTACTCCATGAAATATTCGACAGTCCAAATATCGATAACGTGTTATGGGATGATTGAATATATTGGAAATGAAATGGAAGTTTATATGTGATGTTATGTCATGTCCTATTGCTTAACATCATGTGAATTTTAAATGCTTTGTTACTATGATGAGGATGTTTTGATCATTCCATGAGTAAATGATGGGTATTAAGGACATTAAGAATGATATTATGAGCAAGCTCGACAGAGAAACGATAGCAAGTAAAATTCCGTTTGAACCTTGGGAATAATTTAGGATACAAGTGATATGCCACTAGGAACTATGTGATCTGAACTCATTGAGTTGTTGTACCATCCCAAAATTGGGCCTAGTCAAAACAGTGGTTTTCGAACCACAAATCCGATGACAAAATACTTGTTTTATGATTATTATGAGGCCTAGAAAATGAAAGTAAGCATGTGTTAAAGTTTCATGGAGGAATTCTATGTGTAATGTGTCCAATTGGAAATTAGGGACCAAATTGAATAAATTGTAAAACTTGGATTCTAGAAGCAATTTGTGTGAAATTGCTTTGGAATATTAATTAGAGGTCCTTAAAGAGTAATTTGCCCAATTTTTAAGTTTTTGGACAAAAATGGGCACGCATGGAAAATATTGAAAGTTTTGTAAGGAAGGGCATTTTGGTCATTTGGTAATAAAATCAATAAAAAGGGAAAATGAAGGAAAAAATCAGCCATTCTTCTCCCTCTTGCTGCCGAAATTCCAAGGGACACCAGAGCTAGGGTTTCTTCACTTTCCAAGCTCAATAGTAAGTGACTCCTAGCCCCATTTTTAATGTTCTTTGTATTTTTTAGATCCTTGTAACATGTTCTCTCCATTTCTACCCATATTTTAAGCTAGGGTTCCTCTATGCAAAATGATCCATGTGTGACATGTTTGTTCTTTAATGATTTATGGGGGAATATGAAAGTTAGATGTGTGTTAAACATCATTTCCTAAGAGATTTTCATGAAAAACCCCGAAAAGAACCTTTTTGCAAAAGGTACAAAATATGTGGTAGAAATGTAAAGTAGAGGAAAATGTGGGCTAGTATGAGTTTATAATACATTTAGCTAGGCTTGGGTAACCAAGGACTTGCATGTATTTCTTTTTACTAGCCTAGGGACTAAGTTGTAAAATTTTCAAATGTTAGGAGCAAAATGGTCATCTTGCCCGGGGGTGAATTTTTGGTCCGAAATAAATAGCATGAGGTATTAATAATTTATTTTTACTGATATAGACCCCGAGGAACCGATTCTGGAGATCAATCGTGGAAAACGAAAGGTTTCGAAATAACTGAAATATAAAACCTAAGCAATTAC
Source organism: Gossypium hirsutum (assembly GCF_007990345.1). Lineage (NCBI taxonomy): Eukaryota > Viridiplantae > Streptophyta > Magnoliopsida > Malvales > Malvaceae > Gossypium > Gossypium hirsutum. The sequence continues at coordinate 7,528,492 of NC_053436.1, read as the reverse complement.
CAGGTAAGTTCGTGTAACTCGAATGTAAACTATCATTAAATACATTAAGGATGTATGTACATATGTGAATTATAATAGTAATATTTATTGTATGACAACTCAGGAATTATTAATGTTATGATGAAATGTCCCGGTCGAATAAAAAGACAGTCTTGGTTTAATAAAAAGAAAAGTTTTATGGATTACTCGAAAATGAAATAATGGTATAAAGGATTTAGCCCCGACGGGTGATCCTATAGTGATCTAGCATCCCAAAGAATATGTGTGCTTGACGGATTTAGCCCGGATGGGTAATTCGAATAGGATCTGAATTTAGCTTGGACTGGTAATTTAGACCTGAACTCGTAGGAGTATATGTCATTAAAGGGGATTTAACCTAGACTAGTAATCCCAACATTACTTTGTGAGTTACGTTGTGGGGGATTTAGCCTAGACTGGTAATCCTGCCATAAAAGAGAGGTTCACGGGAGTACATATTTAAAGGATCACTTGCATAGTTCGATGGTAAACGAGATATCCATCGAGATTCCAAGAAATTAGATGGGATTAAAACGTTAAATGGGAATAGACATGTTTGAATTGATGAGCTCATCTATGAAGGATGTTACTTTGTACTGGCATGAGACTAACTTGATGGTTGAGTATATGTGATAGGAAATTTTACTATGAATGTCTGGCTTGAATGTCTTATATGATTGCATGCTAAATAACCGGTAAGTTTACTTTCCCGTTATCCAGACTTACTAAGCATGTTAATGCTTACCCCCTCTCATTTCCCTGTTTTACAGAGCTCGTGGACTCATGAAGATTGGAAGACGATTAGAGCATTGTCAACACTATCAACTTGTTTTGCTTTGGTATATAGATACTTTATTTTGTTTCAATGGCATGTATAGGTCCTGGTTATTTTGTGATATGTGTCATTGGTTGGCCTATGTAAAGGCTTAAATATTAAACTCATTCTTTTTGTATATGGCCATAAGACATGGCTCATTGTGATGTAGGCTATGACCTATTAATTGTGCTTGTTTGTGGTTAAATGTTCTTATGATGATTCAATGTGGTATATTATAAATAGACATATGGCTAAATCACTTGGGATGGTTAGGTCATAATTGGCAATGAGTTGTAACAATAAGCCAAGTCTAAATGTGTTTTTGAATAAGATGGAAATCCTAAATTCAAAGAGGATAAATTAGCATGTACGTAACTGATGAGATGAGTTTACATGTAATAGACCATTAATGGTAGTATTCAGACATATTTAGGCCATGTTAAACATCATTGCGGTTCGCGAATATGAGTGGTTATAAAGGGTGACCATTGACTTAGATTTGTAGCCTCCAAAAAGGTCCATATGGATAAACACACCCCTGCACCTAAAATCTTTAGACCAGAATGCATGGTAGTAAACATACGAGTAGAGACACGGCCTTGTGTCTCAATTGTGTGGAGGACACGGCCTAGCACACGTCCATGTGTCTTGGCCATGTGTCCTTAAATGCATGATGACGTCACAAACAGAATGCTCAAGCTTTTGAGCACGGGTGACAACACGAGTGTGTCTAGGCTGTGTGAAGTACACGGGCCAGTGACACGGGTGTGTGTTCGGCTGTGTGAAAACCCCTGTAGGTTCAAAATGAGAAATAAATTTAATTAATTCCATACGGGTAAGGGGCGTTACAGGTGTGGTCTGAGTTCATGATGTATGTGACACATGTTTTGGCGTTCCGAGTACTAGTCTTGTATATTCTACCGGTGGTTGGGTAGTTCGGCATGTGTTGTGGATACCTAACAGCCTATGTGAGCAGACCCATGAGTAGCTCGAAAGTGAGCAACATGTGATATGTGATATGAGATCTTGTATAAGACCATACCTGGGATATGGCATCAGCATAGAGATGGGTTCTACGTGTAGGACCATGTCTGGGACATTAGCATCGTATGAGATTTCTCTAGCAAGATTTCGAGTATCTAATAATATTCCAAGTGTTCAACGGGAATTTCAACAAATAATTCATTGTGTAATTCATTGAGATTGTCCAAGATGAGAAAGTAAGTGATTTTAAAATGAGGTAGTACATGTACGTACTCAAAACTCATGAGCAATTGTGACAGCCCTAAAGTGACCCTAGTTGGAAAGCGGTTTCGGGATAGCTAAACCGAGTCACCAAATTGTTTAAATATGATATTTATTGTCTAAAATATGTGAATATGAATGTGTGAAAGTTTTAAGCTTCGATTTCGTTAATTGCATGTGAATTTAGTTAATAGGACTTATGCATGATACTTTTGAATTGTGATAGGGTAATCTATAAAGAGCTATTAGTGCATGTAATCAAAAAGGGGGACTTGCATGTCAAATTTCCCCCCCTAATTAGTAGTGGCCGGCCATGAGCATGGGTGGACAAAATGTTATGGCTAAAACATGTCATAAACATGTTGGGTTAATGCATTATGTTAGAAATAATAAATTAAAAAACATGGGCAATAAAATATTAGCGTTAGTAGGAGGAGAAACAAAAAAAAAGAAAGTGTGTGGTTGTTCCCCCATTTTGCCGAAACTAGAAAAAAAAAAGAAAGGCTTCATCCTTTGGTTCTTCTTAGCCGGTTTGAAAGGAGGAAAAAGAGAGGTTTCGGTCACCTTGAGCTTAAGGGGAGCTCAAGAGCAAAGGGGATCTAAATCCGATAAAGGAAAGGAAAAAGTGGTCGAATAGCCATCGAAATCGTTAGACAACATCCGAGGTAAGTTTTCGAGTAACGAGACTTAGTTTACGATTTGATTAAGTCATGACGTATGAGCGTAACAAATATACGATGATATGATGATTCTACTTGAATTTTATGTTGAGTTAATTTGTCTATACGTGTGACGGGTAGCCGCATGTGCATAGAGATCGTGTCATAAAGCAAACTAAACCATGTTGTTTGTATGTGGCTAGTGAGCCGAAAATGGGATTGCTTAATACGTGACGTGTGTTTGAACTCCAATTATGAAAATGAAATATAGATGTGTCATGATTTATTAATATGTGTAAGAATATTTGGATGATAACCGGGCTAAGTCTCGAAGGCATCTGCGCGAGTTACTAAATCCGGGCTAAGTCCCGAAGGCATTTGTGCGAGTTACTAAATCCGGGCTAAGTCCCGAAGGCAATTGTGCGAGTTACTCTAACCGGGCTATGTCCCGAAGGCTTTTGAGCGAGTAGTTATATCCGGTTAAATTCTGAAGGTACGTGATTTGGGAATGAGCGATCTGCTGTAATAATTTCAATTAATACGCTCGTAAAATCCCAGCGATGAGGTATGTTTCGTATGTGCTTTGAATTAGTTGATCCCTTACAAATAAGTATTCGCTCAGTTGATAAATGAGCTACCGGCCTTTGGCTATGTTGATCTTTTGTGTATGAATATAAGGGTTGGTAATGTGAAGTAAGTATGATATTGAGAATTTCTGCATGTCAAATTATCCATTTAGCCATATGAATGCTACATTTTAGTTGTGTCAAATTTTATGGCTCAAAACTTACTAAGCATTAAATGCTTACTCCGCTTCTGTAAATCTCTGTTTTATAGATTTTGGTTCTTCAGCTATCGGACTCAGGATTTTTGAAGTTGAAGTTGCCCACACTATCAAAGCCCCTTTTGGTACACTTTTGGTTGAACTTTGAAATGGCATGTATAGGACACCCCTTTTTGTTATTAGTCAAGTACTTTGGTGTTGTATATATTTGGATAGCCATGCGAAAATGGCTTATATATATTTTGAGCATAATGTTATAATCATCTTGAATGTATATGTTCATTAAGAGGCATGGAAATGTTTGGCAACGATTAGCCATTAGAATGGTTCATCATGATTATATTTTGGGCTATATATGCTAAAGGGCTAGTTAAATCATGGAAACTATGAAATAGGTAAAGTCTACCTTAAAGGCAGATGCGGACAGCAGCAGTGATGTAGATTTAAAAAATCACTAAAAATAGTAGGAATGGAATTAAATAGTGAATAAATTATGTAATCAAACCTTGATGAATCTACTTTCACATGGAAGAAACGAAACGATCATATGAGTAGTATGTTAAGAGATATTTAGGTAATCACATTCCCTATTTTGACTTTGGAAATTCATTATAAATTAACCAGAGACATTTAGAAGTCATGCTATGTATGTATAGATTCCTTTTGAGTCTAGTTTCTATAGAAACAAACGGCATCAGTATTGAAGCTCTGTACAGGGAGATATCCAAGTCTTAATGCATGAAGGTCAGTGTAGTCGAACCCTGAAACAGGGGAGATTTTAACTAATAAAATGTACTAATTGGCTTGACCAAAAATTCTAGAAAAAAATTTGTAGATGGATATATGAGTCTAGTTTCAGGAAAAATTTACGGAACTGATTTTTGAGTTTTTGAACTCGAGATATGATTTTTAAGGTGACAGTGATGTAGTTAGCCAGCTAGTCTGGAAATTTAAAATGGACTATACAAATAAGTGAGTTAAGTCTGCGAACCCCTCGAGTCTAACTCCGGAAACGGTCTCGGGTACAGGGTGTTACAATTTTATTGGTATCAGAGCTACGGTTTAGTCGATTCTAGGACTACTGTAATACGTTTGGGTCTAGCTATACATGCCATTATGTGATTATTTGATAGTGTGGTGATTTTTGACAATTGAAAATGTGTTTATTATAGTAATCGATCCCGATCCTGACCGAGCGGTGGCTGATGATCTTGAGAGTGTAGCGCCTGCTCCCGCACAAGGGACAGCTCCGGCAGACTCTCAACCTATTGCTAGTAATCCGAATGATGAAGCTAGACAAGCTTTCTATAGCGTAATGAATGATTGGTTCAACCAATACATTCAAACTAATACGGTTGTTCCACAACCTCCATTCCCGACTAATGCCACCCCCGCACCCATAATACCTCTGGCAACTGACCAAATAAGGTCAAATAAACCCCCAGTTGACAGAATCCGAAAACACGGGGCTATTGAATTTAAAGCTACGGACAGCGATGATGTCGAGCAAGCTGAATTTTGGTTGGGCAACACTACCCGGGTACTAGATGAACTATCTTGCACACCCGATGAGTGCCTAAAGTGTACTATCTCCTTGCTACGTGATTCTGCGTACTATTGGTGGAATACGTTGACTTCTGTTGTACCCAGAGAGCAAGTAACTTGGGAGTTCTTCCAAACTGAGTTTCGAAAGAAGTATATCAGTCAAAGATTCATTGACCAAAAACGGAAGGAATTTCTTGAACTCAAACAAGGTTCCATGTCGGTAACCGACTATGAACGAAAATTTGTAAGGCTTAGCCGGTACGCGCGAGAATGCATTTCTTCAGAAGCTGTGATGTGTAAACGTTTCGAGGATGGGCTGAATGATGATATAAAGCTGTATGTTGGCATTTTGAAAATCCGAGAATTTGTGGTACTTTTCGAGCGAGCTAGCAAAGCCGAGGAGCTCAGTATGGAGAAAAGAAAAGCTGAGGTGGGAGCAAAGGAGTTTCGTAAGAGGTCTTCGGGGAAGCCCTTCCCACAGTCATCGAAGAAATTTAGAGATGGCTTAGGCCGGTCTAGAGACACTTCGGGCTTTTCTAGACGAGATCGCGATCGACCCCCTGTGAGTGCACGAGTCACTTCGGTCGCCAGTGTTGGAAGTGATCATCGAGACAGAGCGGAGTGCCAGTATTGTGGTAAATGTCATTCGGGGAGTTGTAGATTCCATGACCGCTCCTGTTACAAGTGCGGATCGGTTGACCACTTTATTAAAGATTGCCCGAGGTTGTCTGAACAGAATGTAAATCAGAGTGGGAAACCGGGTGCTACCACTGCTCTAGGTAGACCATCTAGAAATACGGGCAATGCTAGTGGTGGTCAGAGAGGATCTAGAGATGCTACGACCAGATCTGAGGCTCGCGCTCCTGCTAGAGCTTATGCTATACACGCACGCGAGGATGCTTCCTCGCCAGATGTTATTATCGGTACTTTTACTCTCTTTGATACTAATGTGATTGCTTTGATTGACCCTGGTTCTACTCATTCTTATATATGTGAAACCTTAGCATCCAGTAAGAATTTACCTATTGAGTCTACTGAGTTCGTAATTCGGGTGTCAAATCCCTTGGGTCGTTACGTACTTGTCGACAAAGTGTGTAAGAAGTGTCCCCTAGTAATTTGAGGTTCCTGTTTTTCGGCAGACTTGATACTTTTGCCGTTTGATGAATTTGATGTTATTCTTGGTTTGGATTGGTTGATCGTGCATGATGCGGTTGTGAATTGCAAAAGCAAGACTATTGATTTGAGGTGCGCAAATAATGAGATAATCCGAGTTGAGTCTACGGTCTTGAATGGATTGCCAACAATAATATCCTCGATGTTAGCCCAAAAATATGTGAGAAAGGGGTGTGAAGCATATCTTGCATACGTACTTGATAATAAAGAGCCAGAAAGGAAACTTGAATCTGTACTGGTGGTTTGTGAATACCCGGATGTTTTTCCCGAAGAATTACCGGGTTTACCACCTGTTCGGGAGGTAGAGTTTGGTATTGAGCTTGTACCTGGAACTACACCGATTTCGATAGCTCCGTATCGTATGGCACCAACGATTTAAAAGAGTTGAAAGCTCAGTTGCAAGAATTGATGGATAGAGGTTTCGCTCGACCAAGTTTCTCACCTTGGGGTGCACCAGTATTGTTTGTGAAAAAGAAGGATGAAACCATGAGGTTGTGCATCGACTATCGTCAGCTGAATAAAGTGACGATAAAGAATAAATATCCGTTACCGCGTATTGATGATTTGTTTGATCAACTAAAGGGAGCCTCAGTGTTTTCAAAGATAGATTTGAGATCGAGTTATTACCAGTTGCGAATTCGAGATTCGGATATACCCAAAACTGTTTTCAGAACGAGATACGGCCACTACGAGTTCTTAGTGATGCCGTTTGGGCTCACTAATGCCCCTGCGGTATTTGTGGATTTGATGAATCGGATCTTCAGACAGTATTTGGACCGGTTCGTAGTTGTGTTCATTGATGACATTTTGGTCTATTCAAGAGATGAAACCGAACATGCTGAGCACCTGAGATTAGTGTTGCAAATTTTACGGGATAAGTAGTTATATGCTAAGTTCAGTAAATGTGAGTTCTGGTTAAGAGAGGTTAGCTTCTTGGGTCATGTGGTATACGCATCGGGTATTCGAGTTGATCCGAGCAAAATTTCAGCCATACTTAACTGGAAGCCTCCGAGAAATATTATGAGGTTCGGAGCTTTTTGGGACTTGCCGGTTACTACCGACGGTTTGTAAAAGGTTTCTCAATGATAGCCACACCAATGATGAAGCTACTTCAAAAAGATGTTAAGTTCGAATGGACGGAAAAATGTCAGAAAAGTTTTGATCAACTGAAAACTTATTTGACCGAAGCTCCAATTCTGGTGCAACCCGAATCAGGCAAAGAGTTTGTCATTTATAGTGATGCCTCCCTACTTGGGTTGGGTTGCGTATTGATGCAAGAAGGTTGAGTTGTGGCCTATGCGTCGAGACAATTAAACCCACATGAGAAAAATTATCCGACCTATGATCTCGAACTAGCTGCCATCGTATTCGCTTTGAAAATATGGCGACACTACTTATTTTGTGAGAAGTGCCATGTATTTTCGGATCACAAAAGTCTCAAATATTTGATGACTCAAAGAGACTTAAATTTGCGACAAAGACGTTGGCTCGAGTTGTTGAAAGATTATGAGCTTCTCATTGACTATCACCCTGGAAAGGCTAATGTGGTTGCGGATGCCTTAAGTCGTAAATCACTATTTGCCTTACGAACGATGAATGTACACTTGTCTATTCTATCCGACAATGTGATAGTGGCGGAATTAAAGGCCAAACCATTGTTGATTCATCAAATTCGTGAAGCTCAGAAAGTCGATGATGAATTGGTTGCCAAACGGGCTGAATGTGTTCCGAATATGGAATCAGAGTTTCAAATTGATGACGACGATTGTTTGAGGTTCCAAAGTCGTTTGTGTGTTCCAAGAAATTCAGAACTCATTTCGATGATTCTGAACGAAGCTCATTGTAGCCAAATGTCAATTCACCCGGGGAGTATGAAAATGTACAACGATCTGAGACGTCAGTTTTGGTGGCATGGTATGAAACAAGACATTTCCGATTTTGTTTCGAAGTGTTTAATATGTCAGCAAGTAAAGGCGGAACATCAAGTGCCTACGGGTTTACTTCAGCCGATCATGATACCTGAATGGAAATGGGATCGAGTCACGATGGATTTTGTTTCTGGGTTGCCATTGTCGACAAGTAAGAAAGATGCGATTTGGGTTGTTGTTGATAGACTAACTAAGTCGGCTCACTTTATCCCCGTACGCATGGATTTTTCATTGGATAAACTAGCTGAATTGTATGTTTCTCAGATTGTAAGATTACACGGGGTACCTATTTCTATCGTGTCGGATAGAGATCCGAGATTCACCTCGCGATTTTGGAAGAAATTGCAAGAAGCTTTGGGTACCAAGTTGCATTTTAGCACCGCTTTCCATCCCCAAACTGATGGTCAATCCGAGCGGATAATTCAGATACTCGAGGATATGCTGAGATGCTGCATCCTTGAGTTTAGTGGTTCATGGGAACGGTACTTACCTTTGATTGAATTCGCTTACAACAATAGTTTTCAATCAAGTATTAAGATGGCACCCTACGAGGCTTTGTACGGGCATAAATGCCGTACGCCATTGTTTTGGACCGAGCTCGGTGAAAGTAAAATTTTCGGAGTGGATTTGATTAAAGATGCTGAACAAAAAGTAAAAATAATTCGTGAAAGTCTGAAGGCAGCATCAGATCGTCAGAAGTCGTATGCGGATTTAAAACGAAGAGATATTGAGTATCAGGTGGGAGACAAAGTGTTTCTTAAGGTCTCACCTTGGAAAAAATTACTCAGATTTCGCCGTAAGGGCAAACTGAGTCCGAGGTTCATAGGGCCATATGAAGTATCCGAACGAATTGGTCCAGTTGCGTATAGATTGATTTTTCCCCTGAACTTGAAAGGATTCACGACGTCTTTCATGTTTCGATGCTTCGACGTTATAGATCTGATCCATCACACGTAATTAATCCATCAGAGGTTCAAATTCAACCCGATATGAGTTATGAAGAAGAACCGATTCGTATCCTAGCTCGTGAAGTGAAAGAGTTGCGAAACAAAAGGGTTCCGTTAGTAAAAGTGTTATGGCTCAAACACGGAATCGAAGAAGCTACTTGGGAAACCGAGAACTCTATCAAAGAATGATACCCAAACCTATTTACCGGTAAGATTTTCGGGGACGAAAATTTTTTAAGTGGGGGAGGGTTGTGACAGCCCTAAAGTGACCCTAGTCGAAAAGCGGTTTCGGGATCGCTAAACCGAGTCACCAAATTGTTTAAATATGATATTTATTGTCTAAAATATGTGAATATGAATGTGTGAAAGTTTTAAGCTTCGATTTCGTTAATTGCATGTGAATTTAGTTAATAGGACTTATGCGAGATACTTTTGAATTGTGATAGGGTAATCTATAAAGAGCTATTAGTGCATGTAATCAAAAAAGGGGACTTGCATGTCAAATTTCCCCCCCTAATTAGTAGTGGCCGGCCATGAGCATGGGTGGACAAAATGTTATGGCTAAAACATGTCATAAACATGTTGGGTTAATGCATTATGTTAGGAATAATAAATTAAAAAACATGGGCAATAAAATATTAGTGTTAGTAGGAGGAGAAACAAAAAAAAAAGAAAAGTGTGTGGTTGTTCCCCCATTTTGCCGAAACTAGAAAAAAAAAGAAAGGCTTCATCCTTTGGTTCTTCTTGGCCGGTTTGAAAGGAGGAAGAAGAGAGGTTTCGATCACCTTGAGCTTAAGGGGAGCTCAAGAGCAAAGGGGATCTAAATCCGATAAAGGGAAGGAAAAAGTGGTCGAATAGCCATCGAAATCGTTCGACAACATCCGAGGTAAGTTTTCGAGTAACGAGACTTAGTTTACGATTTGATTAAGTCATGACGTATGAGCGTAACAAATATACGGTGATATGATGATTCTACTTAAATTTTATGTTGAGTTAATTTGTCTATACGTGTGACGGGTAGCCGCATGTGCATAGAGATCGTGTCATAAAGCAAACTAAACCATGCTGTTTGTATGTGGCTAGTGAGCCGAAAATGGGATTGCTTAATACGTGACGTGTGTTTGAACTCCAATTATGAAAATGAAATATAGATGTGTCATGATTTATTGATATGTGTAAGAATATTTGGATGATAACCGGGCTAAGTCCCGAAGGCATCTGCGTGAGTTACTAAATTCGGGCTAAGTCCCGAAGGCATTTGTGCGAGTTACTAAATCCGGGCTAAGTCCCGAAGGCAATTGTGCGAGTTACTCTAACCGGGCTATGTCCCGAAGGCATTTGAGCGAGTAGTTATATCCGGTTAAATTCTGAAGGTACGTGATTCGGGAATGAGCGATCTGCTGTAATAATTTCAATTAATATGCTCGTAAAATCCCAGCGATGAGGTATGTTTCGTATGTGCTTTGAATTAGTTGATCCCTTACAAATAAGTATTCGCTCAGTTGATAAATGAGCTACCGACCTTTGGCTATGTTGATCTTTTATGTATGAATATAAGGGTTGGTAATGTGAAGTAAGTATGATATTGAGAATTTGGGCATGTCAAATTATCCATTTAGCCATATGAATGCTACATTTTAGTTGTGTCAAATTTTATGGCTCAAAACTTACTAAGCATTAAATGCTTACTCCGCTTCTGTAAATCTCTATTTTATAGATTTTGGTTCTTCAGCTATAGGACTCGGGATTTTTGAAGTCAAAGTCGCCCACACTATTAAAGCCCCTTTTGGTACACTTTTGGTTGAACTTTGAAATGGCATGTATAGGACACCCCTTTTTGTTATTAGTCAAGTACTTTGGTGTTGTATATATTTGGATAGCCATGCGAAAATGGCTTATATATATTTTGAGCATAATGTTATAATCATCTTGAATGTATATGTTCATTAAGAGGCATGGAAATGTTTGGAAACGATTAGCCATTAGAATGGTTCATCATGATTATATTTTGGGCTATATATGCTAAAGGGCTAGTTGAATCATGGAAACTATGAAATAGGTAAAGTCTACCTTAAAGGCAGATGCGGACAGAAGCAGTGATGTAGATTTGAAAAATCACTACAAATAGTAGGAATGGAATTTAATAGTGAATAAATTATGTAATCAAACCTTGATGAATCTACTTTCACATGGAAGAAACGAAACGATCATATGAGTAGTATGTTAAGAGATATTTAGGTTTTCGTAAAACAGGGCCAGAATAGTTTCTGGATTCCCTGTTCCGACTTTGGAAATTCATTATAAATTAACCAGAGACATTTAGAAGTCATTCTATATATGTATAGATTCCTTTTTTAGTTTAGTTTCTATAGAAACAAACGGCATCAGTATTGAAGCTCTGTACAGGGAGATATCCAAGTTGTAATGCATGAAGGTCAGTGTAGTCGAACCCTAAAATAGGGGAGACTTTAACTAATAAACTGTACTAATTGGCTCGACCAAAAATTCTAGAAAATTTTTTTACATGGATATATGAGTCTAGTTTCAGGAAAAATTTACGGAACTGGCTTTCGAGTTTTGGAACTCGAGATATGATTTTTAAGGTAACAGTGACGCAGTTAGCCAGCTCGTCTGGAAATTTAAAATGGACTGTACAAATAAGTGAGTTAAGTCTGCGAACCCCTCGTGTCTGACTCCGGTAACGGTCTCGGGTACGGGGTGTTACATGAATGAACCTATTGTGTGATAAATATGTGGTAAGAATGTTTATGAGATAGTATATGTAACACCCTATACCGGTAACCCATACCGGGACAGAGTACAAGGTATTACCTAACTTGATCTCATGCATTTGAATAACCTCAAGTCACCGAGACTCAGTCCAAGTTAAAACTTTTCAATTTCTACTTTAAACTTCTTATTTTGGGCCTACGAGCCCCGAATTGACCATTGAAAACTATTTGGAACCATTCCGGGTCCTTAAACCAACCTTAGAAATTTTTCTTATAAAATAGGGCACACGCCCGTATGGAAGGGTAACACGCTCGTGTGACTTTTTTGACATGGTCGTGCTAATGGCCCATGTGGTTCACACGGCCTAAGCACCCAGGGACACGCCCGTGTCCCTAACCCTTGTAGAATTAATTTCTAATCCACACCAACAGGGATTTTCACACGGCCATACACACGCCATTGTCAATGACCAATTCTAGCCCGTGTCTAAAAACCTTGACATTCTGTTTCTGACACCAACAACCCTAAAGTGTCACACAGCCATGGCACACACCCGTATGCTAGGCCGTGTCCCCCACATGGCTGAGATACAAGGTCGTGTCTCTGCCCATGTGGTTAGTACCATGCATTCTAAAATGAATGGGCCTACGAGCCCCAAATCGACCATCGAAAACTAATTGGAACCATTCCGGGTCCTTAAACCAACCTTAGAAATTTTGCTTATAAAACAGGGCACACGCCCGTGTGGAAGGGTAACACGCCCATGTAACCTTTTTGACATGGTTGTGCTGATGGCCCATGTGGTTAACATGGCCTAAGCACCCTGGGACACGCCCGTTTCCCTAACCCGTGTAGAATTAATTTCTAATCCACACCTACCGGGGTTTTCACACGACCATACACACACCCGTGTCAATGGCCCGTGTCCCTCACACTGCCATGACACGCCCGTGTCTAAAAACTTTGACATTATGTTTCTGACGTCAGCAACCAAAAAATCTCACACAGCCATAGCACACGCTCGTATGCTATGCCGTGTCCCCCACACGGCTGAGACACACAGCATTGTCTCTGCCCGTGATGTTACTACCATGCATACTAACTTGAAATTTTTACGTGCAGGGGACACACGGCTGGACTACATGCCCATAGGGCTGATCGTGTGTCACACACGACATAGACACACGCCCGTGTGTCTACTCATGTGGACAATATAAGGCTATTTACCAAGCCTCATTACCACCCTTGAATACCTATTTTCATGTGAAAACCATCCAATACCAAAACAAGCATAATTTCCAAAATCAAATTAGCCACAATAGATGATCATTCAACCATGAAAATGCAACTTTTATAAACTCAAAATAAATATTAGCCATTATTCATGGCTTAGTACTAAGTGTGGGATTTACCCCAAGCCATCATATTTGGCCAATTCTCAAAGACTCAAAATAATAAATTCTAACCCTATACATGCCATATTGAAAAATATAAATCCAACTATACTGAATGTTTCGGCTGATAGTGTGATCGATATCTCTGACTTCAGGTGATCCTCGATGCTAATTAGGTGGCACCGAAAGAAAAGGGAAAGGAAAAGGAGTAAGCATAAAGCTTAGTAAGTCGCATCTAAATAAGTACACCACAACATTTATTCATATTCAACATGCCCATATCAACAAAGTAGGCATAGGTGTAACTTACTCACTACCATCTATACATGTCACATTATATATATATGGAGCTCATATCTCATACGTACCAATTAGGTACCTGTACCATTCATAATACGATTATACTTTCTGCATTAACTCTAGAACATAACACTCACCTTTGAACCATTCAGAAAGCTATTAGATATGCACTAAGCCTCAAACATAGGGTATAATGCCAATGCCATGTCCTAGAAGGGTCTTACACTGGCTCATCCATCAACTCGATGCCATGTCCCAAACATGTCTTACACTGGCTTACATCTTGAGGTCAATGCATGTCCCAGACATGTCTCACACTAGCACTCGTCTCAATGTCGATGCCATGTCCCAGACATGGTCTTACACTGGCTCCCATAATGTGGTCGATGCATGTCCCAGACATGTCTTACACTAGCTCACACAAGTGACCCAAATGTCATGGCCTGAATATCTAGTTTATTTCCTAGGATTCCACGAGATTTCCACTATCACAATTTCTATTTATGCATTCTCAATTCACAATCAACCAGTTCATGATATATCAATTCAATGACAATTCAAACACATATAGTAACAATGTAGTTGTACTATTTATATATGACTTACCTCGGGTTACAAAATGTAGACGACTCGTCAATTAATCTACTTGCTTGGCCTTCCCCCGGTCGAGGGTTGGATTTGGTAAATCTTGATCTATATTAGCAAAATACACTCATTTAGTCACTGAATAAAATCAAGTAATCCAAAATTCATGCATTTGGGAAAATGACCATTTTTCCCTTAGACCTTGACAAAATGACCATTTTGTCCAAAATTTCTTCGTATTTCAAGCCTAGTTGAACTCTTTTCACTCTTATAACAGCCTTAAAATCCCACTATTTCACACACTTATTACATATTTTGCAACTTATGCAAAATAGTCTCTTTAGGTGTTTACATGTTAACACCTCTCACAAAAGTTGTTTATAACACAACTAGGACTCATATTCTTCCATGAAAACTCAGCAACTATCACAAACCCATTCATGGCAAAACCCCAAACTCTTAATCATTTTGCAAAAATAGACCTCTCATTTGGAAGCTTATGCTTCAAGGAGTTCAAAAATGTAAAAATCATTAAGAGAAACTATCAAAATCACTTGCTTGAAAGGGCTCAAAGTTGCTAAAAATTTTGAAGCTCTTAAACCCCAACAATGGCTGATATTTTCGGTGGTGTATAGGAGAAGAAAAGAAAAGATGACAACTTTTCTTTATTTTACTCAATTTGCTCATGTCATCAATACCTAACACTTTGACTACTTGATTTACCTTGTCCCATGGTTGGCTATGCTTACTTTTGAGGGTCTAATTTCCTTTTAAAACCCCCAATTTAGGTTCTCTAGTTATTTGACAACTTTAACTATCAATTTGGGACTTTTACACTTTATGCGATTTAGTCCTTTTTCGCAATTGGGCTCACGAACTTCAAAATTAACTTACCAAATTTTTCATGCACTAATATATTAATGCTAGAACATCAAAATAATAATAATAAATCTCTTAGACTTCGAATTTGTGGTCCCAAAACCACTATTCTGACTAGGCCCTAAACCGAGCTATTACATTTCTCCTCCCTTAGGGATTTTCATCCTCGAAAATTTTACCAGTGAATAAGTTTGGATACTGATCTCTCATAGACTCCTCGAGTTCCCACGTGACTTCCTCGACTCCAAGTCTATGCCGCAAAAATTTCACAAGTGCTATACTCTTACTTCTCAATTGTTTGACATCTCGGGCTAAAATCCTGACCGATTCTTCTCCATGAGTCATGTTCGGAAGAATCTCAACTCTGCCGGCTCAATAACATGCAAAGGGTCTGATCTATATCGACGTAGCATGGACACATGAAACACGTCGTGAATCTTCTCCAACTCTGGTGGCAAATTTAATCGGTAGGCAACTCGCCCTACTCTCTCGGTAACCTCATAAGGTCCTATGAAACGAGGACTCAACTTGCCTTTTCTACCAAATCTGAGAATTGTTCTCCATTGGAATAATTTCAAAAATACCTTATCACCGACTTGAAATTCGATTTCCTTTCATTTCAAATCCGCATATGATTTCTATCTATCCGAGGCAACCTTCAAATAGTCATGAATCACTTTAACTTTCTCCTCAGTCTCTTTGACTAAATCAACCCCGTGAATCTCTCTCTCTGAGTTCAGTCCAATATAAGGGCGCTCGACATTTTCGCCCATACAAAGCTTCATAAGGTGCCATTTTTAGACTTTTCTAATAGCTATTTTTATAGGCGAATTCAACCAATGGTAGATACTTTTCCCAATTGCCTTGGAACTCAAAAATCATTTATGTCGGTTTGCAGATGAAAAGCCGTGCTAAAACTCAATTTCGCTCCCAATGCCTCTTGTAACTTTTTTCCAAAATATCAAGGTATATCTCGGATCCCTGTCTGAAATAATTGATATGGGCATCCCATGTAGTCTCACAATCTCGGAAACATACAAGTCGGCTAGTCTCTTAAGGGAGTAACCGGTACGCACTGGTATAAAATGTGTCGACTTTGTTAGCCAATCCACAATAACTCATACTGTATCTTTCTTTTTTGGGGTTACTGGCAAACCTATCACAAAGTCTATAGTAATCCGATCCCACTTCCACTATAGGACCATGATAGGCTGAAGTAGACCCAAAGGTACTTGATGTTCAGCCTTTACATGTTGACATACTAGGCACTTGGAGACGAACTCAGAAATGTCCCTCTTCATACCCGACCACCAATACATTTTCCTTAGGTCGTTGTACATTTTCACACTACCCGGGTGGACAGATAAACAACCACTATGTGCCTCTCTCAGAATTTTCTGAATAAGCTCGTCGTTCTAGGGTACACAAACTCTGTCTTTGAACATTATGCATCCATCAATACTAATACAAAAATCTGATTCAATTCCCGACTCACACTGAATTCTCTTGGCTTGCAATTTCTCATCACCTTTATGAGTTTCTCGAATCTCTTAAAGAAAATTTGGTCTAGCTCTCAACTCTGTTAGAACTGAACCATCATCAAACACAGTCATATGGGCATTCATTACTCTCAGTACAAATAATGATTTTCTACTCAATGCAACGGCGACGACATTCGAGTGGTAGTCAATTACCAACTCATAATCCTTTAACAGCTCTAACCATCAGTGTTGTCGTAAATTCAACTCATTTTGAGTCATCAAATACTTTAAGCTCTTATGGTCAGTAAATACCCGACACTTCTCTCCATATAAATGATGTCTCTAAATCTTCAATGCGAACACTATAGCAGCCAACTCTAAATCGTCTGTCGGGTAATTTTTCTCATGTGGCTTCAATTGTCTAGAAGTGTAAGCTATGACTCTACCTTTTTGCATAAGCACGCACCCCAAACCATTCAAGGAGGTGTCGCTATAAATCACAAATTCCTTGCCCGACTCTGGTTGCATTAACACTGGTGCTTCGGTCAACAAAGCCTTTAATTGCTTGAAACTCTATTGGCACTTTTCAATCCATTTGAACTTGACATCATTTTGCAGCAGTTTTTTCATCGGCATAGCTATCATAGAGAACCCGTTTACAAACCATCTGTAGTATCCATCCAAACCCAAAAAACTTCAGACCTCAGTCATATTCCTTGGCGGTTTCCACTCTACAATAGCGGAGATCTTGCCTAGGTCAACCCTGATCCCTTCACCCGACACAATGTGCCCTAGAAATCCGACTTCCTTAAGCCAAAATTCACTCTTACTGAACTTGGCATATAACTACTTGTCCCTTAAAGTTTGTAACACAACTCTTAGATGCTTCGTGTGCTCACTCTCATCATACGAATAAATCAATATGTCATCGATAAAGATGACAACAAACTTTTCTAAATATAGTTGAAAAATGTGGTTCATCAAGTCCAAAAACACCATCGGGGCATTAGTCAAACCAAAGGGCATGACAAGGAACTCGTAATGCCCGTATCTTGTCCGAAATGCAGTCTTCAGCACATCTTTCTCTTTTACTCTTAATTGGTAGTAGCTAGACCTCAGATCAATCTTGAAAATACAGTGGCTCCCTTTAACTGATCGAACAAATCATCGATTCTTGGAAAAGGACACTTATTCTTCACTGTTACCTTGTTAAGCTGTATGTAGTCGATGCATAACCTTATCAACCTATCTTTCTTCCTCACAAAGAGTTCCGGAGCATATGACATCAATCGAAAGCATTGGTACCACCCCCTTGGTTGGAATGACTCTGTCTCACTGGCAGGCATCTTTCGACTAAAGGATCCGTTACTGGAGTGCTGCGCTTCTCAGGGCCCTCTACGTCAGAGAAACCCCGCCGGGGCAGTCACCCAGAGTTTAAATCCATATGCTGCAGCTCAAACCATTAGGTATGTCAAACCCATTCTATTCAGGTTGTTATCGCTCCCATGATGAAAAATTCGGTCTCACAAAGCCCTTATCCATTAGATCTTGCAATTGTGCTTTCAACTCTATTAACTCTACTGGAGCCATCCTATAAGGAGCAATCGAGATTTGTGCCGTATCGGGGACCAACTCAATTCCAAACTCAACTTCCTTCACTGGAGGTAATCTGGGTAGCTCCTCCGAGAACACGTCTGTAAACTCACAAATTACCAGCACTGACTCAATCTTCAACTCAGACACTTGAGTATTCAACACAAAAGCTAGATAAGCCTCATATCCTTTCCTCAAATATTTCTCGACAGTCAAAGACGATATTACTACAGACAGATTATCTGACCCATCTAGTCCAACTCGAAGAGCATTCCCATCATCACATTTTAACTCAATTATCTTTTTCTCGCAGTCCACTACAACACTATGGGCAGTCAACCAATCCATCCCAAGGATTACATCAAACTCATTGAACGGCAATAACATTAAGTTAGCTGAAAAACAATGACCCCTAATTGTCAAAGGACAATTTCGACACACTTGGTCTACTAACACATATCTACCCAATGGATTGGACACTCTTATTACAAATTTAGTAGACTCCACTATCATGTTCATTCGAGGAATCAATTCCATACAAATATAGGAGTGGGTAGACCCCGGATCAATTAATGCAACAACAGATATATCATGGATAGAAAAAGTACCCATGATCACATCGGGAGATTCTGCCTCTTCGCGGGCATGAATAGCATAAGTCCTTGCAAGCGTTTTGCCCTCGAACCTCACCGCAACATCTTTGGCGTACCCCTACTGCTAGTCCCACTCCCGGGGTTCTTTTGTAGTCTACCCCTCAACGAAGCACTACTTGACTTCGTTTGTTGCCTACTCTCTCTATCTTCCATCTCAGGACAATCACGGTTAAGTAGTCTAGTTATCCACACTTGTAGCAACCCCTCTCATTTCCTTAGCACTCGCCAAAATGAAGCCTACCACATTGCAAGCTGGCCTATTGAGTCAAATGCTGCTGACGCTTACGACCGAAGTATTTGAGAACCCCACCGAAGCATTCGATCGGGTAATTAATTCCTTTGATTTCTTAGATGAGGATTGTTGTGATTTCCACATTTGTCTTTTCCTTGAGTGTCGTGACTCAAAATCTGCTTTTCCCTTTTCTATAATTAGCTCTTCGGCTTTATAGGCTCTATCAACAAGGGATACAAATTCCCGTAGCTCTAAAATGCCAACAAACACTCGGATATCTTCATTGAGACCATCCTCAAACCTCTTACACATGGTGGCTTCTGCAGATATGCACTCCCGCGCATACTTACTGAGCCTCACAAATTCCCACTCATATTCCATCACTAACATTCGGCCTTGCTTTAGTTCTAGGTATTCTTTCCTCTTTTGATCTATGAATCTCTGGCTAATATACTTTTTCCAGAATTCCTCCTAGAAGAATTCCCACATAATCCTCTCTCTCAGTACAATGGATACGAGAGTGTTCCACCACCGATAAGCCGAGTATTGTAGGAGCGATATGGCACACTTTACACACTCTACAGGTATGCATGACAGTTCATCGAATACCCTTATGGTGTTTTCTAGCCAAAACTCTGCCCTCTCCGAATCATCATCTATACTAGCCAGGAATTCCTCGGCCCCTTGCTTCCGGATCTTTTCTACCAGAGGCCTCTCTCTTCTAAACATGTTCGAACCTTGCGAAGCTATCGAGGCGTACTGAGGAATCGAAGGAGGTGGGGGAGGTGGAGTGTTTGGGTTCGCACGAACGAACTCCGTATACCAAGCATCTATCATACAAAGGTAGGCTTCTCTAGCCCCTCCAACTTGGCCCATAGTCACGGGCTCCCTCTAACCTAGCACGGTCTGCAACACCCCTATCCCATAACCGTCACAGAAATAGGACGAGGCGTTACCGAAAACTAGGAATCCGATCAGGGCCGTAAAATTTTGAACATTTTTTTTTTGAATAAAGATCATTATTTACTAAATTGCTAGACGCAAACAAAGTTCGAATTTAACACTTATACAAGTAAGTTCCATAAGATACCGTAATCACATGACTTCTACACGAAGGTCAAAGTATCATTCTACTTATTGTCTATCCTAAACATGCCATAAGACAATCCAATCTTATGGCTGCCGTAATGGTAGATAGTGTGACGAAGTACTGACGATCCCCGAGCTGGTAGTTAGAATCCACAACCTACAGACCAAAACATGAACGAACAGAGTAAGCTTTCGTAAGCTTAGTAAGTTTTAAGCAAAACAATAATTTTGTTGAATCAATGACGTTTTTCACATATACTTAATCTAGGTAAAATCTCACTTGACCCAATATATCTAGCCAAAATTTCACATAATTTAATTCACCTTTCTTTAGCCTTGAGTTTTAAGTCACAAAGTGTTTTCATTCAATATCATTGGTCATTCATTTCAACTGTTCGATGAAATTAATCTAGAGCTTCATCTCGAACCATAATATCAATAAACACATTACTTAGCTATCACATATATATTCTTTCGAATAATAATAACCTAGACGGTCGAATATTTCCAAAGCACATTCTTCATCAACTGAAGTTCGATTCACATGGTAAGCACATTCTTCACCAATTTTACAACTTTCAATAATCCCATCCACTTGTTCATAATCACCTCCATATTTTCAAGTATTTCACATGATAAGTACTAAATTACCGTATTGGCACATAAAGAACCAAACATATTCCTTATCTTGTATTGGCACATCTAGCTGAACACAACCCATACTCAAATACTATTATGTTTTTATATTTCATCAAATATAAGAATACATAATACTTATTTGATGGTAACTTACTGCGGATACTCAATATCAAAGTCTTACTTGAATCCCAGCATTTAACCTTCGGGTCTTTAAAACCCGGATATAGTACAAGCTCGAAGCCTACGGACATTAAATCAGGTTAATATTCTCGCATAAAGCCTGCGGGATCTTAACCCGGATATAGTACTGGCACAAATGCCCTTCGGGACTTATCACATTTATACACTTTCACATTCATCACATTGGCCATTCGGCCTTATCACATATATACACTTTCACATCCATCACATTGGCCATTCGGCCTTATCACATAATTAATACTACACACTTTTCACAATTGATCATTTGGCCACATTATACAAATAAAGATAGCACACATTTTCATAAAGGCCATTCAGATGACTTACACACCTTTGAAGTTAGCCATTTTGGCCTCACTACACATACATATTTTGTACATCAATTTCTTCATAACAAATTTGACTAGGTATACTAGTCATTTACGGCTTATAGCTTCACTTTAATATGGATTTGGTACTTTGATTACCAATATTTAATCGATAGCTTATAAGCAACTCAAATAGTTTTATCAAGGTTTACAACATAATCACAAATTCAGCACAAGCTATTTTTTTTCCTCGGCAACAGTCATTAAATTATTCGTAAATGGAGCTAAGAAACTCCAAATTAAGTACCGTTAATTTTTTCCTGAAAATAGACTCATATATATTTTATCCATAAAATTTTCAGAATTTTTGGCTGAGCCAATCAATACCCGATTTTTCTTAAAATTTCCCCTGTTTCACTGTTTGACTATACTGACCACTCTTCACTACGAATCAAATTTCTCATTGTAAAAAATTCAAAATATGTTTTTGTTTATTCGTTTGAAACTAGACTCATTAAGGAGTCTAAGCATATAAATCTTATCTTATAATCATTTTCATACAATTTATAATGATTTTCTAAAAACAGAACAGAGGATTTCAGAGTCATTCTGACACTGTCTCACTCAACTTTAAATATCTCATTATCGGCAATTCCTTTGCTTACACGGTTTCTTTTATAAGAAACTAGACTCGTTAAGCTTTAATTTCATATTTTATTCAGCCTTTAATTCAACTCCATCAATTTATGGTGTTTTTTTTTAAAACACGTTACTGCTGCTGTCCCAAGCAGATTTATACAAATTTACTCTTTAAAGTTATCATTCACATATTTAAACATAACATCATATATTCCATCAATTAGAAAAGTCATTGACCTTGACATATATACATAATTCATATTCATTCCATTTAAATACTTAAAACTTACCTCGGATGTTATCGAATTATCACGAATCGACTATTCAGCTACTTTCTCTTTCCCTTATCCGAAATTTGTGTCCCTTTTTGTCCTTGAGCTTAATTAAACAAATTCAACTTATCACATCTCTATTATTTAAAACTACATTCAGCAATTTATAAAATACTATAATTATCACATCTCAATCATCCAAAAAAAATCACATTCGGCACATTTAAAAACATTGATAAGTCTCAAAACACAAGCAACACTTATCAAAGTCATGTAATTTACGCACTTTACAAGGCATTACTACATTTATAATCTTACTTTCATACAACCATTCTTCTTTGACCGAATGCTTCCACACTCATGTCGTCATTAACAACCTCTGAAACTACAATTTATTCACATCCTTATTTATGTTACATTCGGCTATCATAATAAAATATATAAATAGTTACACAATAACCACTTTAGCCGATTACTACAATTAAAACAGTCACAAGGACTCAATTAGATTCCACCCAAACATGCTTCAAACACTTTTCAATCAATTAGCCTGCCCAAATACTCATTTTATAACATACACATTTCATTTGAGGCCATTCAACAACAATTCACTATCCTTTAGACCAAAACCGAATGCTCCTTTATGGATTTAGGCTACCAACAAATAGCATAAATTCCATCCTTATGACATTTTACCTATGGCGAATGCTATACTAATATTTTTAAAGAAATATCAATTGGCATATTCACCTTACCACTTCTCAAAATTACAAACAATTCATGTCATCAATTTGGGAGTATATTCGGCATTCAAATAACACATAATAAATTTCTCTAAAAAAAATTCTATAAATTAGCCTCCATTGCCGAATTTACTAATACATTACCCCTTTAGCCTAAAGTCATTTTAGCATATAATGCACAAACATTATACCACCACCATTAAATACATGACATAACCGAATTAACAAAATCATGAGCAACGTGTCAAATATAATTCACACTTATCACTACACTTTGGTCAATTTATCAAAATCATTAATAACCATCATTTGATGAAATCACCATAACCAACTTAACAATATAAACAAGCCATTTAAACCCCCAATTTATCTTTGACAAGTTTAAAACTCACCTAATGACTAATTACAAATTAAAGCTTCAAGCAATCAAATTTAACTCATCAAGAACTTGGCCGAATACACATTCTTTGACCAAAATCGAAATTCAACATGGGGTTTATAAGGGATTGCATCTAGCTCATAAATTAAGCTCACAATTTCCTATTCATATGAAATTTAACCTCGTGGAGTCTATTAAGTACTCTTAAACCCTTTTCTAACAACAAATTTCAAACATAGGATTTTCTATACAAAACCGTACATGCTTCCATAAAAAAAATCTAAGAGAATAACTCATGGTTTAAGATAGAACTAAGATACAAACTCAATTTCACAAGTTTTCAACAAAAAAATGACATAAACTCATACCTTAGAATCAATCTATGCTAATGGCCAAATGTGTCTTGAGCTTCTTCTTTTTTCCCTTCTTTCTCTTTTCTACTCACGGCAATGGAGAAGAAAAAAAGACCCAACTTTGTTTTTCTCACCCTTTTAATTATTTAATTCCTCTTATAATTTATGACATATAATAACTTTATTTATTATAAAACTATTTGATATTATTTAACTAAAATATAACATACAAAATGCCAAAATGTGTCATTCATGCTCATCATTGCCGTCCACTACCAAGAAAAAGGAATGTTTGACATGCAAGTCCCTCATGCTTCAAACCATGCAATTTTTAGCCACTACCAATTAACCTATGACATTTTCAAGATTTTTCACATAAGCCCCTTTTTATTTATATCACATCCAAATGACAAAATTAAAGCATGAAATTTTCACACATACTTATTCATAAATAATAAGCATAAAATATAACAATTAATTATTTTTGTGACTCGGTTTTGTGGTCCCGAAACCACTTTCCGACTAGGGTCAAATTAGGGGTGTCACAACTCTCCCCCCTTTAGGGATTTTCGTCCCCAAAAATTTCCACTGATGCATAGGTTAGGATAACGTCCTCTTACTGAATTATATCAACAAAGACATTAGCTCATTGATAGCAATTGTAATTCATCATTGATTTCGCATCGATCTATAAAATCATTTTCTTATCTTAAAACAAATACATAAACATTTCTACAAGTATGCACATATATCTCATTTCCTTGATTTAATAAGCAATAATCACTTAATTTAATTCACAAATGCATTTCAAACACATATAAATCACATATTAACATGTATAATTCATATCATCAACCCACATATTCGTAACTCACATTTTTATTCATGTATAAGCTGTAACCTGACCGAAAATACACATATACTCAAACATCCCAATAAATATCCTTTATAACTCCATCGTATCTCAATATTCAACTTAACTTATTTCCGACAGAAAATCAACTTCCACATACCTGAACATTTAATTCATTCAGCACATTCAATCACCGTTAACGCTACCCGTATACAGTCGATTAGGCATAAAGCCTCGTATAGTACACCAGCATGGGATTTATTTTAGCACATAACCCATATATCCAAAATTATCAGCATTCATCAAAAATTCTTACAGACTTCCAAATGTCGAACTTAATCGAAATAATTTCTTGAACATGATTAACAAAAAATAGGGGTCATTTAGCAATAGCACATATGACTTCATTTACCAAGCATCTCATAGACTAAATCCGTAACACATTTATAACATAAATTCATTTCTTAACAACATATCCACCATCTTTTTACGTATTCACTTATTTAGTATACATAACATAATATAATATGAACTCATAAATTTTTACTTTCATTTGATTTTCACATACCTTCCGTACATACCTGTATCACTTATTCTGATCTTACTTTATTTATCATCTTAAATATACCCGTTGAATCATTCGAAATCATTACGGATACTCATTAAGCACATATAGCTCTTACAATGCCGTATCCTAGATATGGTCTTACATATTCTCACATATCGAGCCGATGCCATGTCCCAGACATGGTCTTACACACTATCTCAAATCAATGCCTTCGTCCCAGACGAGGTCTTACATGAATTCCATTTCACACACTTAGTGCCCACTAACCGATCTCGCACTCATAGTGCTCGGTTAAAGGAATTCATACACACAGTGCCTCTAATCATTCACACACATAGTGCTCTTATTCATTCGTTATTACACATTGAAATGACTTAATCAAGTCTATAAAACATCTCATATGTACACTTTAAACGTATACTTTCATTTAACTTTGAATTCATATAGTAATGAACACTTAAACTTTGCTCGAATCACCAGCGTTAAGCGTGCTAGGCACAAAGGCCCGAATACACATCACCGGCACGAATGCCCTTCGGGACTTAGCCCGGATATAAAATCGGCACGAATACCCTTCGGGATTTAGCCCGGATATAACTACGGCACGAATGCCCTTCGGGATTTAGCCCGGATATAACACCGGCACGAATGCCCTTCGGGACTTAGCCCGGATCATCGTCGAGACCTTTAGCTCGGATGAAATCTCTATGTGAAGCCAGTGGGTCTTAATCCGGACATAATCTATGTACATAGCCATCGGGTCTTTACCCGGACATAATCTCTACATATAGTCAGCGGGTCTTTAAACTCGGATTCACATCACTGAGTCTCATACATATTTATTCACATGTTATCATATTTCACATAGCACAAATCACATTTGCAATTCAATCAACTCATTCGCATATAAACATATAACATGCTTCTTGACTTTAAGTCGTAAATATCATTCAAATCTAATATATGTATACTTCTTTTACTAAACTTTCAGCTCAATAAGCAAACACACATAAGCATATATCCCCAATCTCTTTCTTGTTTATTTCTCTAATAGCCATTCAGCTACATAACATGTATAAGGTTTCTTTCTCAATAACCTTATTATAGTAAGGACAATAGGACATCATTTATCTATCATACATGTATATCATGTCATTTTAATTTAAATACCAAATTCAATTACTCAAAACTTACTTATATTATACCTTTCTCAATATTGACACATCATAAGCATGTCTCAGTCCTCTCAATACCATCTGCTACAACTCGATCGGGATCGGAATTCATTACAATATGAAAAACACATTTTAACTGTCAGAAATCATCACACTATCATTTTTATCACTTTACGGCATGTATAACTAGACTCACAGGTGCTACGTTAGTCCTAGAATCGACTAAACCGTAGCTCTGATACCAATAAAATGTAACACCCCTATGCCATAACCGTCACAGAAATAGGACGAGGCGTTACCGAAAACTAGGAATCCGATCAGGGCCGTAAAATTTTGAACATTTTTTTTGAATAAAGATCATTCATTTACTAAATTGCTAGACGCAAACAATGTTCGAATTTAACACTTATACAAGTTCCATAAGATACCGTAATCACATGACTTCTACACGAAGGTCAAAGTATCATTCTACTTATTGTCTATCCTATACATGCCATAAGATAATCCAATCTTATGGCTACCGTAATGGTAGATAGTGTGACGAAGTACTGACGATCCCCGAGCTGGTAGTCAGAATCCACAACCTACAGACCAAAACATGAACGAACAGAGTAAGCTTTTGTAAGCTTAGTAAGTTTTAAGCAAAACAATAATTTTGTTGAATCAATGACGTTTTTCACATATACTTAATCTAGGTAAAATCTCACTTGACCCAATATACCTAGCCAAAATTTCACATAATTTAATTCACCTTTCTTTAGCCTTGAGTTTTAAGTCACAAAGTGTTTTCATTCAATATCATTGGTCATTCATTTCAACTGTTCGATGAAATTAATCTAGAGCTTCATCTCGAACCATAATATCAATAAATGCATTACTTAGCTATCACATATATTTTCGAATAATAATGACCTAGACGGTCGAATATTTCCAAAGCACATTCTTCATCAACTGAAGTTCGATTCACATGGTAAGCACATTCTTCACCAATTTTACAACTTTCAATAATCCCATCCACTTGTTCATAATCACCTCCATATTTTCAAGTATTTCACATGATAAGTACTAAATTACCGTATTGGCACATAAAGAACCGAACATATTCCTTATCTTGTATTGGCACATCTAGCTGAACACAACCCATACTCAAATCATAAGGCCTTTGGGCAGAATATACATTAATACATAAGAATATTTCATCACATACTTCATTATACAAGCATACCATTACCAATTAGATCATTCTCATATTTGGAGTTATAATATCAATCACATATGCATACCTTCTTGATACTAATAATTCACTTCGAAATCAATCCACCAATGAGTAAGTAATACGTACCTGAACATCTTAAATACATAATACTTATTTGATGGTAACTTACTGCGGATACTCAATATCAAAGTCTTACTTGAATCCCAGCATTTAACCTTCGGGTCTTTAAAACCTGGATATAGTACGAGCTCGAAGCCTACGGACATTAAATCAGGATAATATTCTCGCATAAATCCTGCGGGATCTTAACCCAGATATAGTACTGGCACAAATGCCCTTCGGGACTTATCACATTTATACACTTTCACATTCATCACATTGGCCATTCGGCCTTATCACAAATATACACTTTCACATCCATCACATTGGCCATTCGGCCTTATCACATAATTAATACTACACACTTTTCACAATTGATCATTCAGCCACATTATCCAAATAAAGATAGCACACATTTTCATAAAGGCCATTCAGATGACTTACACATCTTTGATGTTAGCCATTTTGGCCTCACTACACATACATATCTTGTACATCAATTTCTTCATAACAAATTTGACTAGGTATACTAGTCATTTACGGCTTATAGCTTCACTTTAATACGGATTTGGTACTTTGATTACCAATATTTGATCGATAGCTTATAAGCAACTCAAATAGTTTTATCAAGGTTTACAACATAATCACAAATTCAGCACAAGCTATTTTTTTTCCTCAGCAACAGTCATTAAATTATTCGTAAATGGAGCTATGAAACTCCAAAATGAAGTGCCGTTAATTTTCCCTAAAAATAGACTCATATATATTTTATCCATAAAATTTTCAGAATTTTTGGCTTAGCCAATCAATACCAGATTTTTCTTAAAATTTCTCCTATTTCACTGTTTGACTATACTGCCCACTCTTCACTACGAATCAAATTTCTCATTGTACAAAATTCAAAATATGTTTTCGTTTGATTCGTTTGAAACTAGACTCATTAAGGAGTCTAAGCATATAAATATTATCTTATAATCATTTTTTTACAATTTATAATAATTTTCTAAAAACAGAACAGAAGATTTCAGAGTCATTCTAACACTGTCTCACTCAACTTTAAATATCTCATTATCGGCAATTCCTTTGCTTATACGGTTTCTTTTATAAGAAACTAGACTCGTTAAGCTTTAATTTCATATTTTATTCAGCCTTTAATTCAACTCCATCAATTTATGGTGTTTTTTTAAAACACGTTACTGCTGCTGTCCCAAGCAGATTTATACAAATTTACTCTTTAAAGTTATCATTCACATATTTAAACATAACATCATATATTCCATCATTTAGAAAAGTCATTGACCTTAACATATATACATAATTCATATTCATTCCATTTAAATACTTAAAACTTACCTCGGATGTTATCGAATTATCACGAATCGACTATTCAGCTACTTTCTCTTTCCCTTATCCGAAATTTGTGCCCCTTTTTGTCCTTGAGCTTAATTAAACAAATTCACCTTATCACATCTCTATTATTTAAAACTACATTCAGCAATTTATAAAATACTATAATTATCACATCTCAATCATCCAAAAAAAATCACATTCGGCATATTTAAAAACATTGATAAGTCTCAAAACACAAGCAACACTTATCAAAGTCATGTAATTTACGCACTTTACAAGGCACTACTACATTTATAATCTTACTTTCATACAACCATTCTTCTTTGACCGAATGCTTCCACACTCATGTCTTCATTAACAACCTCTGAAATTACAATTTATTCACATCCTTATTTATGTTACATTCGGCTATCATAATAAAAATATATAAATAGTTACACAATAACCACTTTAGCCGATTACTACAATTAAAATAGTCACAAGGACTCAATTAGATTCCACCCAAACATGCTTCAAACACTTTTCAATCAATTAGCCTGCCCAAATACTCATTTTATAACATACACATTTCATTTGAGGCCATTCAACAACAATTCACTATCCTTTAGACCAAAACTGAATGCTCCTTTATGGATTTAGGCTACCAACAAATAGCATAAATTCCATCCTTATGACATTTTACCTATGGCGAATGCTATACTAATATTTTTAAAGAAATATCAATTGGCATATTCACCTTACCACTTCTCAAAATTACAAACAATTCATGTCATCAATTTGGGAGTATATTCGGCATTCAAATAACACATAATAAATTTCTCTAAAAAAAATTCTATAAATTAGCCTCCATTGTCGAATTTACTAATACATTACCCCTTTAGCCTAAAGTCATTTTAGCATATAATGCACAAACATTATACCACCACCGTTAAATACATGACATAACCGAATTAACAAAATCATGAGCAACGTGTCAAATATAATTCACACTTATCACTACACTTTGGTCAATTTATCAAAATCATTAATAACCATCATTTGATGAAATCACCATAACCAACTTAACAATATAAACAAACCATTTAAACCCCCAATTTATCTTTGACAAGTTTAAAACTCACCTAATGACTAATTACAAATTAAAGCTTCAAGCAATCAAATTTAACTCATCAAGAACTTGGCCGAATACACATTCTTTGACCAAAATCGAAATTCAACGTGGGGTTTATAAGGGATTGCATCTAGCTCATAAATTAAGCTCACAATTTCCTATTCATATGAAATTTAACCTCATGGAGTCTATTAAGTACTCTTAATCCCTTTTCTAACAACAAATTTCAAACATAGGATTTTCTATACAAAACCGTACATGCTTCCATAAAAAAAATCTAAGAGAATAACTCATGGTTTAAGATAGAACTAAGATACAAACTCAATTTCACAAGTTTTCAACAAAAAAATGACATAAACTCATACCTTAGAATCAATCTATGCTAATGGCCAAATGTGTCTTGAGCTTCTTCTTTTTTCCCTTCTTTCTCTTTTCTACTCACGGCAATGGAGAAGAAGAAAAGACCCAACTTTGTTTTTCTCACCCTTTTAATTATTTAATTCCTCTTATAATTTATGACATATAATAACTTTATTTATTATAAAACTATTTGATATTATTTAACTAAAATATAACATTCAAAATGCCAAAATGTGTCATTCATGCTCATCACTGCCGTCCACTACCAAGAAAGAGGAATGTTTGACATGCAAGTCCCTCATGCTTCAAACCATGCAATTTTTAGCCACTACCAATTAACCTATGACATTTTCAAGATTTTTCACATAAGCCCCTTTTTATTTATTTCACATCCAAATGACAAAATTAAAGCATGAAATTTTCACACATACTTATTCATAAATAATAAGCATAAAATATAACAATTAATTATTTTTGTGACTCAGTTTTGAGGCCCCAAAACCACTTTTCGACTATGGTCAAATTAGGGGTGTCACACGGTCCCTTCAACGGAAGCTGGCACATTACTCTCCACGTCATCCGCCATGGCTTTATCGAGATCCATTTACAATATAAAAACACAATTTATAATCATCATAATTCATCAAACTATCAATGTACAACTATGGCATGAATAGCTAGACTCGTACTCTCGTTAGGTTAGTCCTAGAACTAACTATACCATAGTTCTAATACCACTAAATGTAACACCCTATACCCGTAACCCACGCCGAGACGGAGTACAAGGCATTACCTAACTTGATCTCATGCATTCGAATAACCTCAAGTCACCAAGACTCGGTCCAAGTTAAAACTTTTTCAATTTCTACTTTAAACTTCTTATTATGGGCCTACGAGCCTCAAATCGACCATTGAAAACTATTTGGAACCATTCTGGGTCCTTAAACCAACCTTATAAATTTCGCTTATAAAATAGGGCACATGCCCGTGTAGAAGGGTAACATGCCCGTGTGACCTTTTTGACAAGGTTGTGCTGATGGCCCGTGTGGTTCACATGGCCTAAGCCCCCTAGGACACGCTTGTGTCCCTAACCTGTGTAGAATTAATTTCTAATCCACACCTACAGGGGTTTTCACACGGCCATACACACACGATGTACTAAGTGTGGGATTTATCCCAAGCCAACACATTTGGCCAATTCTCAAAGACTTAAAATAATAAGTTCTAACCCTATACATGCCATATTCAAAAATATAAATCCAACTATATCCAATGTTTCGGCTGATAGTGTGATCGATATCTCTGACTTCAGGTGATCCTTGATGCTAATTACGCGGCACTGAAAGAAAAGGGAAAGGAAAGGGAGTAAGCATAAAGCTTAGTAAGTCACATCTAAATAAGTATACCACAACATTTATTCATAATCAACATGCTCATATCACCAAAGTAGGCATAGGTGTAACTTACTCACTACCATCCATACAAGTCACATTATATATATATGGATCTCATATCTCATACGTACCAATTAGGTACCTGTACCATTCACAACACGGTTATACTTTCCTCATTAACTCTAGAACATAACACTCACCATTGAACAATTCGAAAAGTTATCAGATATTGATCACGAGGTTTCGTGATAGGTTTTAAATATTTATAATTACTCATTCTTGAACTAATTGTTATCGCGATGTAGGCAAGTGTACCTACCGAACAGTAGTATATTTTAGTAAGACCGGATTGTCGAACCCAAAGGAACTAAAAGTACTAGTAATGACTATCTTTTTATTATCTAGCCAAAGAATAATGGGGTTTTGTTTTAATTAACTAAATTATCTAAACTAAGAACTCAAAGAGAAAAGAATTGGGGAATTGCTTTTGGAAAAATCGATTGAATGAAGACAATACCTAAGGAAAAATCCACCTAGACTTTACTTGTTATTCTGGCTCCGAATCGGACGATTTATTCATTCAACTTGTTCCATAGAGATCCCTAAGTTATGTTATTATCCCTATTCAAGACTAATAACTCTAATCCCTAGATTCAATAACCGAGACTTTTCTCTAATTAACACTCTAGGGTTGCATTAACTCGATCTATGGATCCCCTTATTAGGTTTCACCCTAATCCGGCAAAATCTTATCACCCTATTTCTAGACGCTCAATCAACTCCGCTTAATTATGACAAAATTACTCTTAGACAGGGTCTATTCCTCCTCTGAATAAGAGCATGTCTTGAATCAGTATCCTGGGATATCAGAACAAGAATTAAGAACACATAATTAAAAACAAGTTAAATATTTATCATACGATTCAGAAAATAATAACAAGATTCGTCTTAGGTTTCATTCCCCTTAGGTATTTAGGGGTTTTAGTTCATAACTAAATAAGAAAACATCTCAGAACAATAAAGAATACAAAACATAAAGAAAACCCAAAACTCCTGAAGGGAAATTGAGGAGAGATCTTCGATTTTGATGATGAATCCAGCTTCTGAGATGGATCAATCGGCTTCCTTGGAGTAATTCCTTACCCCCTATTCACCGTCCCCCCTTTTCTCCTCTTCTAGGGTGTATTTATAGGCTTTGGAATTCCTTGAGGCCCTCAAAAGTGGCCCGTTCCAAATTGGACTTAACTTGGGCTCGGCAGGGACATGCCTGTGTGACACGTCCGTGTGCGATTACTTCAAGCCATGTTTGAGCCTGTTAGAATGGCACGGGCGTGTACTATACCCGTGTGAGTTATGCTCCAATTTTTCCAGATTGACATGGCCGTGTGGTCTGCCCGTGTAAGGAGGTCCAGGCCGTGTTAATTTCGTACTTTGGCCCATTTTCTCCGTTTTTGGCCCGTTTCTCGTTCCTTTCGCTCCTCTATGCTCTCCTAAGTATAAAACATGAAATTGAAGCATTAGGAGCATCGAATTCACCAACTCTAATGAGAAATCATCCATAAAATTCATTAAACATGGGGTAAAAATATGTATAATTTACGATTTATCAGATATTCACTAAGCCTCAAACATAGGGTGTAATGCCGATGCCATGTCCCAGACATGGTCTTACACTGACTATCGAAATCGAGGCTGACGCCATGTCCTAGACATTGTCTTACACCAGCTCTCACATGTCCATGCCGATGCCATGTCCCAGACATGGTCTTACATTGGCATATCTCGTAACCGATGCATGTCCCAGATATGTCTTACACTGGCTTACATCTCGAGGCCGATGCATGTCCCAGACACGTCTCACACTAGCACTCGTCTCAATGCCGATGCCATGTCCCAGACATGGTCTTACACTGGCTCCCATAATGTAGTCGGTCCATGACCCAGACATGTCTTAGACTAGCTCACACAAGTGACCCAAATGTCACGGCCTGAATATCCGATTTATTTCCTAGGGTTCTACGGGATTTTCACTATCACAATTTCTATTTATGCATTCTCAATTCACAATCAACCAGTTCATGATATATCAATTTAATGAAAATTCAAACACATATAGTAACAATGTAGTTGTACTATTCATATACGACTTACCTCGAGTTACAAAATGTAGACGACTCGTTAATTAATCTACTTACTTGGCCTTCCCCCAGTCTAAAGTCGGATTTGGTAAATCTTGATCTATATTAGAAAAATACACTCATTTAGTCACTAAATAAAATCATGTAATCCAAAATTCACGCATTTGGTAAAATGATCATTTTGCCCCTAGACCTTGACAAAATGATCATTTTGCCCCACAGAAATTGATTTTTATCAAATTTATTCGTATTTCAAGCCTAGATGAACTCTTTTTACTCTTACAGCAACCTAAAAATACCACTATTTCACACACTTATTACCTATTTTGTAACTTATGCAAAATAGTCCCTTTAGGTGTTTACATGTTAACACCTCTCACAAAAGTTGTTTATAACACAACTAGGACTCATATTCTTCCATAAAGACTCAGTAAATATCACAAATCCATTCATGGCAAAACCCCAAACTCTTAATCATTTTGCAAAAATAGACCCCTCATTTGGAAGCTTATGCTTCAAGGAGTCCAAAAATGTAAAAATCATTAAGAGAAACTATCAAAATCACTTACTTGAGAGGGCTCAAATTTGCTGAAAATTTTGAAGCTCTTAAACCCCAACAATGGCTGATATTTTCGGTGGTGTATGGGAGAAGAAAAGAAAAGATGACAACTTTTCTTTATTTTACTCAATTTGCCCATGTCATCAATACCTAACACTTTGACTACTTGATTTTCCTTGTCCCATGGCCGGTTATGCTTACTTTTGAGGGTCTAATTATCTTTTAAAACCCCTAATTTAGGTTCTCTAGTTATTTGACACCTTTAACTATCAATTTGGGACTTTTACACTTTATGCGATTTAGTCTTTTTTCGCAATTGGGCTCACGAACTTCAAAATTAACTTACCAAATTTTTCATGCACTAATATAATAATGCTAGAACATCAAAATAATAAAAAAAATCTCTTAAACTTTGAATTTGTGGTCCCGAAACCACTGTTCTGACTATGCCCTAAACCAGGCTATTAGAGTATGCTTGTAGGAATGATCGTTATAATGACCATGTGAGTATGGATTTATATTCATGATGTATAAATATGTGTTGAATCTTATTGTTGAACATGTGTAAGACTTTTAGATTAATGTGATTTGAGACACAATGTGTTTATCCTTTAAGTTTGTGATTTGTGAATAATGTCAAGCTATGTGACTTGAAAAGCATGATTACACTTAAGTAATATGCATTAGTAGTGCATATGCTGAGATGATTAGTCGAGTGTTGAGATGTACATTTATGAAGAGGTTATGATTGCTTGACCAAAACCTAAGCACAATAAGCTATGATCTAGTTAAGCATGATAAGCTATGATCTACTTTAAAAAAAATGAGTTTTAGAATCTATTGATTAGTAATTATGAGGACATTTTGATAGAATTGGTAAATGTATGTAAATGGAATACTTATTATTTTCATGCGGGCTTACTAAACTTTAAAGCTTGCTCCCTCCTTTCTATTTCTTTTAGTGTTGTCAGGTCAGCTCGGGAAATGGAGATCGTCGGAGACAGTATCACACTATCAAATTATCAATTTGGGGTATTAAAAGTCTTAAATGTTTTAGGGAGAGTGGCATGTATAGAGGCTTAATTATCATGATATGTGTTTTTTTATGATTTGGCCAATGATGTTGTCTTATATTGATTCATTATATATAGCCATGAGATGTGACTTATGTTGGTCATGGGTTAGTAAGCCTATTTATCTATACTAATGTCCTGAGATATGGTTATGTGTATGCATGTGCTAAGATTTCATATGATGTGGTTACGCTTGTTTGCTATGAATGGATAGTGACATGGCATATATACATATGTGCTTGATGAATGCATTATGACCAATCAAAGTGGTCATAGCTATGGAATAAATGTGTGATATGGTAATAAGATAATAATGCCCTGAATAAGAATGCTTGATGATTAAGTTGAGATTAATTGGTAAGTTGATAACCATAGTATAAAGGTAAAAGTAGTCATCAAAATGACAAGGCTAAATGAATGTGAATCAGTGTGTTTAGATGTGGTATAATAATGAGTATGTGGAATACATGGATCGCGGCATGTAAATGCTATAATTGTGCCTTAAAAAAGGATGTTTAATCATTAAATTGATGCTATGTTATATGCTTTTGATGTCTATAAGTATGGTTGGGATTAAGAGTAACAAAAGGCTTGGAAAATAGCCTAAGTATTGGCTACACGGCTAAAGACACGACTGTGTGTTTCATCCATGTGTAGGACACGGCCTGGAGACATGGGCATGGGTCTAGGGCGTGTGAATTCTACACTTAATTCGCGAGAATTTAATTAGTCACATGGCCTAACACACAGGCGTGTGGCTTGGCATTGTGGTTCATTTTGTTTGCTGGCGTCATAAATAAAGAGTTACATGGCCTGAAGACACGGGCATGTCGAAGACACAAAGGTGTGTCCCTATGTCCATACGGGCGTGTGACCCTGTTCCATGAAAAAAATTTTAAGTTTTCCCAAACTTTATCAAAGTTCTTTGTTTGGTCCCAAACCGCTCTCAATGTTTGTTTTGGGTCTCGTAGGCTCGTACAAGGGACAATTTGCATATGAATGAATGAATTTGATTAGAACTAAATTTATGGCTCAGTTTTACATGTTTTCTTGTGTTTAAGTCTTGTAATGCCTCGTATCCTGTCCCAGCATTGGACACGGGTAAGAGGTGTTACAACTCCTCTGGAAATATATCAGAATACTCACAGACTACTTGTACTGACTTAATCTTTGACTTAGATACTTTAGTGTCTAACACATAAGCAAGATAAGCATCATACCTTTTTCTAACATATTTCTGTGCTGACACGGTTGATATCACATTATACAACCCGTCCACTTTATCAAATTCAATACAGAGCACTTCACCATTCTAACATTTCAACACAATATGTTTTTGTTTACAATTTACCACGGCATCATGCTAAGTTAACTAGTCTATACCCAGAATCACATCAAATTCATCAAACAGTAATAACATCAAATCAGCCGGAAAACAAATACCCCGTATCATTAATGGAAAATTCTTGCAAATTTTATCTACCATCACATGCTGGCCTAGGGGGTTTGATACTTTAACCATGAATTTAGTGGGCTCAATAGATAAATATTTATTGGACACTAAATTCGTGCAAATGTATGAATAGGTAGAACCAGGATCAATTAAAGCAGTTATATCAATATCAAGAAGAGAAAAAGTACCAGTAATAACATCGAGTGCAGAGGTAACCTCACATGCATGAATAGCATATGTCCTTGTCGGTGCTTGTGCTTCAGATTTAACAGTTGAATCTTTTTTCGTACATTAATTTCCACTCACATTGTCGGGGTTTCGAGGTGGTCTACCTCTTGTAGCTAGTTACTTGACTTTGAAGTCTATACAGTATCTTTCTCAGGCTTTTCCAGGCAATATCTAATATAGTGGTCAAAAAAACCACATCTAAAACATGCTCCGCTTCTCATGTGGCACTCACAAAAATAGAATTTATTACAGTGTTTGCACCAGGGTTTGGTGTTTCTAACACTGCCTGCACTTGCTACAGATGTAGCCTGAGATCTTGGATTAGAGCGTTGAATACTTTGTCTCTCCTAGAATACCCTATAGAAGTGGTAAAATGGTCATGGTATTTCTTTGATTTCTTTAAAATCGACTGTTGTGATTTATCCATAAATCTTTTACTTGTAGTTCTAGCTTCCATCTCAACCTGTCTCATTTCTTTACTCAATTCTTCAGCTTTATGGGCTCGGTCGACTAGTACCACAAATTCTTTTAATTCTAAAATCCCAACTAACAACTTTATGTCTTCATTTAAATCCTCTTCAAACCGCTTGCACATTGCGATTTCAGTCAGGACACATTCTCTGGCATATTTACTCAATCTGATAAACTCTCTTTCATACTCAGATACTACGATATGCCCATGTTTAAGCTCTAAAAATTACTTCCGCTTCTGATCAAGGAATCTCTAACTGATATACTTCATTTTGAATTCAGTTTGGAAAAATTCCCATGTGACCTTTTCCTTTGGTACAATAGAAATTAAGGTGTACTGGTAGGTTGAGTCCTTTAACAAGGATCAACACATTTCAGACATTCAACTGGTGTATAAGACAATTCATCCAAAACCCTAATAGTATTTTCTAGCCAGAATTCAGCCCTTTCATGATCATCTTTAGCTATTACTCTGAATTCGTCTACCCCATATTTACGAATTTTATCTATAAGAGGTTTACCAGTTCTAACAAGTTTTGTACCTTGTGGCATATAGGGAATCGATTGAAAGACAGGAGAGCGTGGAGGTTGTTGTACAACCGGATTTGTTCTTATGAATTCTGTAAACTATTCATTCATCATTTGGAAGAAGACTTCTTTAGCCTCTCCTCCTAGGCCCTCAAATACGGGCCTTTTACTATTTGAAGCCGCTCTTTGAACTGAAGCTTGAGCATCACTCTTAGCTTCTTCAGATTCAACTTGGTTGGACGATATTACTATATGAAAAGCATATTTAAAATGGTCAGGAGATATCACACTATCATAGGTTATATAATGGCATGTATAGCTAGACTCGTACAGGCTACGTTAGTCTAAGAATCAGCTAAACCATAGCTCTTATACCAATAAATGTAACACCCCTAACCCATATCCATCGGTGAAAAAGGGTAACGAAGCATTACCGAAGTTTACAGATTAAGTACAAACATTTCATATCATCTCTTTTATATCAGAAATCAATCATAAACAATCATATTATTCCTTATATGAGCCCTCGAGGCCCAAAATATGTAATAAAAATAAGTTGGGACTAATCCGAGTACTTAGAGAATTTTTTGGAAAATTTAAAAATTTTTCCAAGGTAAGCTACACACATCCGTGTGGTCAGACCGTGTTTGCATTCGAAATAGGGCACACAGAAGTGTCCCAGCCCGTGTTAGTACCGGTGTAACTCTCTAACTTGAGTCCCACGGTCAAGTCACATGCCTATGTATTAAGCCGCGTGTAAGTGCATGGGTCACATGGCCAAGCCACATGCCTATATGCCAGGCTATGTGATCAATTCTGAGCATTCTGTTTTGAAATTTCAAAGATGCAGAGAACACACAGTGAATTCACAAGCCTTTGGGCTAGGATGTGTGTCACACACGGCTAAGACACACGCTGGTGTCTCTCCCTGTATGGACAAAATAAGGCCATTTCTAAGCCATATTTCTCACCCAATTGGTCTTTCACCTACATAAACATTTTAACACATATACAAGCCAATCCAAGATTTTTAAACCAAGCCAAAAATCAAGTCCTCTGCATGACATATTACTTCATAAATCCATATTTCTAAACTTACCTATTGGACCAAAAATACATTTAGAGATACTTATGAAATTTACTATCATTGTCCATACTTAACACTCATATCAAACATGACATTATCTCATATATATATATCAAAACACATTGATCACAAGCCATTCCAATGGCTAATTATAACCAAAACACATATTTGTCATCAATGACCTATTTGCACCTATACATGCCATTATACCAAAATCTAATTCTTTACATATATCGAAATGAGCCAAAGGATAGTGTGATGATGCTCCGATCAACTTCCAACCACTTTGAGCTTCTGAATTACTATAAAACAGGAAAAATAATATAAGGTAAGCATATCATGCTTAATAAGTTCATATAACGGGAAATTAACTTACCATTCATTTACATTTAAAATAAGCATGCAAAAATTCATCCAAAGAAATTTGGCAATTTACCTAAACACATAATATCAAGAAACATGTTAGTCATGTAATTCATGTGAATATCAAGAAACATGGATGAGCTCATCATGTAAAAAATTTTCATGTACATATGTTTTCCACATTATATATTCATATAACATATACATTTCCATAATAATTTATCTCAAATTCAGATCATTCCATGTCAGAACATTGCCCGTTGAATTTATTAGCAATATCAATGGATACACAGGTAGTACACTTGAAGTGTACAAACTATAATCTATCAATTCATATTTGGGAGTGCTTCTTAGACCACATAATTGGGAAGCCCTCTCTCGAGACATATAACAGGAAGCTCGTGTGAGAGCTAATAACAAGTAGCTCTAAAGAGTCATTAATCGGGAAGCTCTGAATAGCCAGTATCGAAAAGTTTAAATGAGCTATATCAGGAAAATCCTGAGAGCCATTAATCAGGAAGATCACAAAGAGCCTTTAATCGGGAAGCTCACGAAGAGCCATATAACAGAATACTCATAAGAGATGCGATGTGTCTACAACACATGCAGAATCACCATCGATCGGGATGCTCCGAAGAGCTATTTACGGGAATCTTGTAAGAACCATATAATGGGAAGCTTGAGAGGGCTAATAACGGGATGCTCTTTTGAGCTGTGGTGTGTCCGCAACATATGCAGGACCACAGCCAATTCGGGAATCTTGTATCTATCGAACTTCATTTATTCAAACGAGACTTAACATTTATTGGACTTTTTCGGATATGTAATCAATTTCATATACATGGAAATTACACAATTCATATATATATACAACATTCAAATTCAAACATATAAATGTACACAATTTAATTACAATAGCTTACCTTGACAAGTGTTCATTGATTTATTGTCTAGTAGTCCGACACTTTCTCTTTTCCTCAATCCAATTGTGTATTTGGTCTATCCGAATCTATACGAGTAAATTTAGCTCAATTTAATACAATTCATATTTAACTCAATCCAATTCACATCCTAGGTAAAATTACCATTTTACCCCTATTCTTTTAATTAATTACAATTTCGTCCCTAGGCTCAGAAAATGAAGTTCATGCAATTTAATCCTTATTCCAAGCCTAGCCAATTTTTACATGTAACATAGTAGCCCATATATTTCATAAAATTTAGAATTTTTCCATGAATTTAACAACAATTCAATTTAGTCCCTAAATCATAATTTCATCAAAATTCCCTTTACAAAAGTTGTTTATCTATCAACAATCTTTCATTTTCTAACATAAAACTTCATAATTCAACTATATTCATCCATGAACCCTAGTACTTTGATAACTTTCCAAATTACTCCCCAAGATAGCTAAATTAAGCTATTATGATCTCGGAAATATAAAAATTACTAAAAACGGGACTTGAATACTCACCTAATTGAGCCAAATAAGCTTGTTATCTTCAAGCTCTTCTAACTAGGGTTTCCATGTAAAAACATTTGGAAAAGATGATGAAAAAAATTATATTTTCTTTATTTAATCATTTATCATCTTTTATTATTTTTACTTTCCAATTTAGTGCTTTTCTTTATTTAAATTTTCATAGATGACTAAGCATACTTATCTACTAACTCCTCTTAATGGTCTATTTTCCATATAAAGACATCAAATTTTGAATTCCATAGCTATTTGATACTTATAGCTACTAGAACTCAATTTTTGAATTTTATGCAATTTGGTCCTTTATCAAATTAGACATGTAATCGATAAAATTTTCTTAGCGAAATTTTTATACGACATTCCTATCATAATGCAAACCATGAAATAATATTAAAATAAATTTCCTTACGGACTCAGATTTGTGGTCCCGAAACCACTGTTCCGATTTCACTGAAAACAGGTTGTTACAGTCCTCTAATTGATTCTTTCATTATTGGAGAACTGGATTTCAAAGAGGCTAGCATGTATGCCATGACTACTATCGTTGGGGAATGGAATTGGGACTATTTTGAGAAGGAGTTACTAGAGAACTTTTTATCTTATATTGCAAGCATTCGACCCCTAAGAGATGATGTTGGCCTTGGTAGATTTACAGTTATAGATGGCTATAAGACACGAGTTCAAGGCGAGTGGACTCCAAAAGAAGCAAAATGGGATTTAGCTTGAAAATTTAGAGGCTTGCGGAGAGTATTTGAAGTGATGCTGTAGAGGTATGTGTTGGAAAAAAATTAGTTTGAAAATGGTTGTTTTGCACATCAAAAATTTAAAATTTTAAAAATCGACTCGGTTTGTGGTCTTTATAGTAATAAACCTTAACCGAATTTGTACTTATGTTTTCAGCTTAGCAGACATTTGTTATTCTTAACTTTCAACCAAATGATATTCTCCGCTATTCTCATACCACAAACTACTTCGAGTGTGAGCTCAATCCAATTGAATCGAAATACGGAACTAGAAAAAGTTTTCACTCCTTTTGGAGCGAAAACGAAAATTCTCTCTTCTTAATAGAAATTGAAAAAATTGTTGTTCTAGAAAAATATATGTAATAGTTAAGAATAAATTCTCTCTATTTTTTAGCAAAATAACAATCTCTTAAAGTTGTATAAATAGCTCTATCGGTGCCACTATTTATAGGAGGAGAAAGTAGAACCCTTATTGAGTTGTAGTGGTTTATTTCAAATAGAAAAACAACTTCTTATTTAGAGTAGGAGAGAGGTGTATGGCACACCCTAATACTCCTACTAGGGTTGATGATGTCCACAAAACTAACTAAAAATTTGACTAAATGACCAAAGATATCGTTCCCACGAAGACCAAAAGTACTATTAATTACCGTCTTTCTTTTATTTAACTAAATAATTCAAGTGATTAATTAAAAACTAAAATTAACTAAATTATTAATGAACACGACAAAAAAAACACAAAAATAATCGATTAATAACCAAGAAACGAAACAATAACCAGTAAAGAATTCACCTAGATTTCATTTGTCACTATCAATCTAAATTACGCAATTTCTTTACTTAGTATCTTGATCCGTAAAAATCCTTAAATTATACAAATATCTCTTTCGAGCATAAGAGCAATTGTCTCTAGGTTGATTAATTGAAATTTCTTTCTAATTAAAATCTTTATTATTGCATTAACTTGTGCTATGGATTTCCCTATTAGATTTGACTCTAACTCGATAGATTTATGTCGTCCTATTTCTAGGATTACATGCAACTCAATTCAATTACACAAGATATACTCTTAAACAGGGTCTATTCAACCGCCAATTTAAGCACATCAAATATGGATTAATAATCTAAAAACATCAAACCAAGAATTAGGCACACATAATTAAGAATAAGAAACTAAGTATTTATTGCGTAAAATAAAAATCAAACGACAGAATCCATCATAAGGTTCATCTCCCCTAGGTATTTAGAAAATTAGTTCATGCTTGAAAATAAAAATATCCAATATACAGTATAACCGAAAGAACTAAAGAAACTCAAGATAACTTCCTAAGATATCAACTGGGAATCTTCAATATTGATAGAAATCTACTTCAGAATCAGCTTGAATGGTGTTTTTTGAGTTGTTTTCTGAAATATTCTACAACGATTCACACTGATCTTCTTATTTTTGTTATATATATGTGACAGCCCAAAATTTACCCTAGTCGGGAAGTGGTTTCGGGACCACAAAACCGAGTCATGAAGATAATTAATTGTTATATTCTATGTTTATTATGTGTGTACATGCATATGTGGAAGTTTCATGCCTTAATTTTGCCAATTGCATGAGGAATTATTAAATAGGGATCAACATGAGACATGGTGAAAAATGATAGGTTAATTTTAAAGGGGCTTATTAGTGCATGTCAACACAAAGGTGGACTTGCATGTCAAATTGCCCAATTTTCCTTATAGTGGCCGGCCAAGGTGGGTTGATGATGGGCAAAATATTTGTTGAAATTGATATTGGGTTATAGGATTTAATAAATAAAAGAAAAGAATGAAAATGTGATGAAAAAAAAAAGGGGCTTCATTCTTGTCTTCTTGGCCGAATTGAAGGAAGGAATAGGGGCAAAGAACTTTCGGTCATTTGAATGTTTAATAAGGTTAGTATATTGTGTTAAAGTTGTGAAATTTTAGCTTGTTTTAGGTTAATTATCATGGTTCTTACTTAGACCATGCTAATTTTTTTTTTAAAACTTTGATGGATGGATGGACCATTCGGCTATGGCTATTAAAGAAGGAATTTGATTATTTCCTTTAAGTTTTGATGGATAAAGAAACAAAAGGTTGTTGATGGAAGAAGTTAATGTGTTAAGAGATTATATGAAACTTATTCATGTTTATATATGTTATATGCATTGAAAATGGTTGATGATTTTGGAAGTGATTAGATTGAATCGGCCATGGTATATCCATAAACCCGATTTATGCTTGTTATGTGGTGGAAATTAAGGGTTAAATGTATGAAATTTGATGTATATTAACTATAGGTAATCACATACGTAAGGTCAAATTTAATTTGGTATATTCGGCCATATAGGTGTATATGTTTGTGATGCCATTTTTGTTAACTCTTGATAACCGATTAAAGGAGTAATATTGGCTTATAAGGTTGAGTTGATTCATGATGTTGTATATTAGAATCAAAAATACTCAAGACTAGGTTACCA
Organism: Gossypium hirsutum; assembly: GCF_007990345.1. NCBI lineage: Eukaryota > Viridiplantae > Streptophyta > Magnoliopsida > Malvales > Malvaceae > Gossypium > Gossypium hirsutum. Next base: position 7,484,161 of record NC_053436.1, on the reverse strand, counting down.
TAATAGCGATAATGCATTCGGCCTTGAAGCATTAATCGAATATGGTTAAGGTTTTGATATTTTGAACAAGGATAATTGTGAAATGGAGTGAAAACCGTTAAATTATACATAAGTATCCAGCAAGAAAATTAAACTACTAAATGTGTTTATTATAGATCAAGACATCAAAGGGAGAGAATCAAGCAAAGGCAAAGAAAAGATCATCGAGTAGCCGAGTTGGAACCGTCTTACCCAACATAAAGTAAGTCATTAAGCATATAGTTGGTATTAATTCAAATGGTCATAACGTTTATGTAATGATGCTGAATGGAATGAATAAATATATATATGCATGTACGTATGTGATGATGAAAGTGTTGAATGAAAAGAAAAGAGGTGAGATGTATTGAGTTGTTGATCTCGGCACTAAATGTGCGGGTATAAACATTTATGACCATGAGATTGGCGCTAAGTGTGCGGGTTTAAATTGTGCAGCACTAAGTGTGCGAATTGACTATGTAGCACTAAGTGTGCGAGTTTGACTATGTAGCACTAAGTGTGCGAGTTGACTATGTAGCACTAAGTGTGCGAGTTTGATTATGTAGCACTAAGTGTGCGAGTTGATTATATAGCACTGAGTGTGCGGACTTAATATATATTCTTGAATCATTATGGACACTAAGTGTGCGACACTATTGAGTTGATCACGGACAGCGGATCGGGTAAGTATCTTGAGTTCATGGCTAATAGGTGCTATGTTTATATTTGGAGTTGAGCTTGGTAAGTTGAACCTATGTGACAAATATACTTGAAGTCACATACATAAGATTTATCGTGGAATGGGTGAAAGGCCGTTTAGTTGTATGATTGTAACGAAAATAAAATGATTTATGAAAATGCCTCGAATATTCTATTGATGAGTATATGGAATGTGAATGCATGATTTGGTATGAGATTGAACCGATAGGTCGGAGGAACTATGGTATGGTTCGGTATGGATGGAGTAACTAGCCTCGTTCCATTTTGTTTCCTCTTGTGATAATGTTATTAATGGATGGTAGTGTATTGCTTATGACTTACTGAGTTATAAACTCACTCGGTGTTTCCTTGTCACCTATTCTAGGTTTCTTGGACTCGTCTCTTTTTGCGTGGTCGGGCCGTCATCGAAGTCATCACACCGGATAGCAAGTTTTGGTACTTTCTTCTTAGTTGGCTTAGGAGAACATTTCGGCATGTATAGGCTATTATGTTGTGTTTGAACTTTGGTATGTAATCTTTTAGCCATGCGAAAATGGCATAAATGTTCGGTTGGGTTTGGATTCATAACGTTAGGTCGCAAATCTTGATAATTCGACCTTTTTATGCCATACGTCATGGTTGATTATTTTGGTGTTAAAATTCATGATATGGAAATAGTGTAGTAGGGGGAAGTTTGACAATGATTAGCCTTTGGCATGGTTAGTCATGATCATAATTTGTGATATGCATGATGAATTATTAGTTAGATCAAGGAGTAAACACGAAGTGGGCATAGTTGCTTTCGTAACAGATGCTGGCAGCAGCAGTGACATGAGATTGAAAAATCACTAAAAATAGTAGGAGTGGAATTAATTGATGAATAAATTATGTAATCGAAGTTCGATGAGTCTATTTTCATATAGAAGTAACGAAAAGATCATATGGACAGTATGTTAAGAGATAATCAGGTTCTCGTGGGACAGGGCCAGAACGGTTTCTGGATTCCCTGCTCCGACTTTGGAAATTCATTATAAATTAACCAGAGATAATTAGGAGTCATACCATATATGTATAGATTCCTCTCTGAGTCTAGTTTCTATAGAAACAAACGGCATCAGTATGGAAGTTCTGTACAGGGAGATATCCAGGTCATAATGCGCAAAGGTCAGTGTAGTCAACCCCAGTAACATGGGAGACTTTAACTAATAAACTGTACTAATTGGCCTGACCAAAAATTCTAGAAAAAAATATATAGATGGGAATATAAGTCTAGTTTCAGGGAAAATTCACGGAACTGGATTTTGAGTTCCAGAGCTCAAGATATGATTTTTAAAGCGACTAGTACGCAGATTGACAGCTTGTCTGGAAAAATTTTAATAAGTGGTTTGAAGTCTGTTAACACCTCGTGTTCGACTCCGGCGACGGTCTCGGGTTCGGGGTGTTACATTTGATTGGTATCAGAGCTATGGTTTAGTCGGTTCTAGGACTACCATAGCACGTATGAGTCTAGCTATACATGCCGAATGTTAATGTTTAACTGTGTGATGACTTCTGACGGTTAAAATTTATGTTTTGATTAGTAAATGGATCCCGGTGTAGAAAGAATCTTAGCGGATGACGTTGAAAGTGTAGCGGCTGCTCCTGCACAAGGGACACCGCCTATTGAACCTCAGTCATCTGCGAATAGTCAAGGTGAGGGGGCTAAACAAGCCTTCTTTACCATGATGAATGAGTGGGTCGCGCAGTATGCCCGAACCAATCCGGCTGTCCAACAATTCCCGAATTTGAATAATCCACCCCCGGAGCCAGTAATGCCATCAGTTACTGATCCTGTGAGGCTGAGTAAGCCACCTGTAGACTTGATTAGGAAGCGCGGGGCTGAGGAGTTCAGGGCCATAGTTACTGATGATGCTGAAAGGGCCGAGTTCTGGCTTGATAACACCGTTCGGGTGTTCGATGAACTGTCATGCACACCTGATGAATGTCTAAAGTGTGCTATATCTTTGTTGCGAGACTCAGCCTACTATTGGTGGAGGACCTTGATTTCCATAGTCCCGAACGAACGAGTAACTTGGGACTTCTTTCAGACGGAATTTCGAAAGAAATATATTAGCCAACGGTTCATTGATCAAAAGCGTAAGGAATTCTTGGAACTCAAGCAAGGCCGTATGACAGTATCTGAATACGAACATGAATTCGTGAGACTCAGTAGGTATGCCCGGGAGTGTGTAGCTGATGAGGTTGCTATGTGCAAAAGATTCGAAGAAGGATTGAATGAAGATTTAAAGCTACTAATGGGTATTTTGGAAATAAAAGAATTCGTAACACTAGTCGAACGAGCCTGCAATGCGGAAGAACTTGGAAAGGAGAAGAAGAAGGCTGAATTTGAAGCTAGAGACTATCGTAAAAGATCGACGGGTAAAGCTCCGTTCTCAGCTGTAAAGAAGTTCAAGGAGGACACTAATAAGTCGAGGACGGCTGCGGGAATTTCCATCAGAGCAAAACCATCGACGGGCTCTCGAGCTACTTCGGTAGCTAGTGTGGGCAATAATCGTCAAGAGAAACCTGAATGTCCCCAATGCGGAAGACGACACCTAGGTGAATGTTGGGGTAAATCTACTAACAGGGCCTGTTACGGATGCGGTTCGAAGGACCACTTCATTAGAGATTGCACGGAGCTTGAAGAGAAGAATAAGATTCAAGGTGCAAGACCTAGTGGAGTGACAACTAGAGGTAGACCACCGAGAATTTTAGGAGGTAGGGGGGGTAGTCAGAGAGGGACCTCTGATACGGCTGTTCGAGCCGAGAACCGTACTCCTGCTAGAGCATATGCCATTCGCGCACGAGAGGAGGCATCCTCCCCTGACGTCATCACTGGTACCTTCACTCTCTTTGATACTAATGTGATTGCATTGATTGACCCTGGCTCTACTCATTCATATGTGTGTGAAACCTTAGCATCCAGTAAGACTCTACCTGTTGAGTCTACTGAGTTCGTAATTCGGGTGTCAAATCCCTTGGGTCGTTACGTGCTTGTCGATAAAGTGTGTAAGAGATGTCCCCTAGTAATTCGAGGTTCCTGTTTTCCGGCCGATTTGATGTTTTTGCCGTTTGACGAATTTGATGTTATTCTTGGTTTGGATTGGTTGACCGCGCATGATGCGGTTGTGAATTGCAAAAGCAAGACTATTGATTTGAGGTGCGCAAATAACGAGATAATCCGAGTTGAGTCTGCGGACTTAAGGGGGTTGCCAGCTGTAATATCAGCAATGTTGGCCCAGAAATATGTGAGAAAAGGGTGCGAAGCATACCTTGCGTATGTACTTGTTGACAAAGAGTTAGAAAAGAAACCCGAATCTGTGCCGGTGGTTTGTGAATACCCAGATGTTTTTCCTGAAGAATTACCGGGTTTACCACCTGTTCGGGAGGTAGAGTTTGGTATTGAGCTTGTACCTGGGACTACGCCGATTTCGATAGCTCCGTATCGTATGGCACCAACCGAGTTAAAAGAGTTAAAATCTCAGTTGCAAGAATTGACGGATAGAGGTTTTGCTCGACCAAGTTTCTCACCTTGGGGTGCACCAGTATTGTTCATGAAAAAGAAGGACGGAACCATGAGGTTGTGCATTGACTATCGTCAACTGAATAAAGTGACGATAAAGAACAAATATCCGTTGCCGCGCATCGATGATTTGTTCGACCAACTGAAGGGAGCCTCAGTGTTCTCAAAAATAGATTTGAGATCGGGCTATTATCAGTTGCGAATTCGAGATTCGGACATACCCAAAACTGCTTTCAGAATGAGGTACGGTCACTACGAGTTCTTAGTGATGCCGTTTGGGCTCACTAATGCCCCTGCGGTATTTATGGATTTGATGAATCGGATCTTCAGACCATATTTGGATCGGTTCGTAGTTGTGTTCATTGATGACATCTTGGTCTATTCAAGAGATGAGATCGAACATGCTGAACACTTGAGATTAGTGTTGCAAGTTTTGCGGGATAAGAAGTTATATGCTAAGTTCAGTAAGTGTGAGTTCTGGTTAAGAGAGGTTAGCTTCTTGGGTCATGTGGTATCCACATCGGGTATTCGAGTTGACCCGAACAAAATCTCAGTCATACTTAACTGGAAACCTCCGAGAAATATTACTGAGGTTCGGAGCTTTTTGGGACTCGCCGGTTATTACCGACGATTTGTCAAAGGTTTCTCGATGATAGCCACACCAATGACGAAGCTACTTCAAAAGGATACTAAGTTCGAATGGACGGAGAAATGTCAGAAAGGCTTCGATCAACTGAAAACTCATTTGACTGAAGCTCCAATTTTAGTGCAACCCGAATCAGGCAAAGAGTTTGTCATTTATAGTGACGCATCCCTACTCGGGTTGGGTTGCGTATTGATGCAAGAAGGTCGAGTTGTGGCCTATGCGTCGAGACAATTGAAGCCACGCGAGAGAAATTATCCCACCCATGATCTTGAGCTAGCCGCCATCGTATTTGCTTTGAAAATATGGCGACATTATTTGTTTGGCGAAAAGTGCCATGTATTTTCGGATCACAAAAGTCTCAAATATTTGATGACTCAAAGAGACTTAAATCTGCGACAAAGACGTTGGCTTGAGTTGTTGAAAGATTACGAGCTTGTCATTGATTACCACCCGGGAAAGGCTAATGTGGTTGCGGACGCCTTAAGCCGGAAATCGCTGTTTGCTTTACGAGCAATGAATGTGCACTTGTCTGTTCTACCCGACAATGTGTTAGTAGCTGAATTAAAAGCCAAACCATTATTGATTCATCAAATTCGTGAAGCCCAGAAAGTTGATGATGAATTGGTTGCAAAACGGGCTGAGTGTGTTCCGAACAAGGAATCGGAGTTTCAAATGGATGATGATGATTGTTTGAGGCTCAGAATTCGTTTGTGTGTTCCAAGGAATTCGGAACTTATTTCGATGATTTTGAATGAGGCTCATAGTGGCCGAATGTCTATCCACCCGGGTAGTACTAAAATGTACAACGATCTGAAACGTCAATTTTGGTGGCCGGGCATGAAACGAGACATTTCTGAATTTGTTTTAAGGTGTTTAATATGTCAACAAGTGAAAGCGGAACATCAAGTGCCTTCAGGATTACTTCAGCCAATCATGATACCTGAATGGAAATGGGATCGAGTCACGATGGATTTTGTATCTGGGTTACCATTGTCGACGAGTAAGAAAGATGCGATTTGGGTTGTTGTCGATAGACTGACTAAGTCGGCTCACTTTATCCCTGTATGTACGGATTTTTCATTGGATAAACTAGCCGAATTGTATGTTTCTCAGATTGTGAGATTACATGGAGTACCTATTTCTATCGTGTCGGATAGAGATCCGAGATTCACCTCGCGATTTTGGAAGAAATTGCAAGAAGCTTTGGGTACCAAGCTGCATTTTAGCACCGCTTTTCATCCCCAAACCGATGGTCAATCCGAGCGGATAATTCAGATACTCGAGGATATGCTGAGATGCTGCATCCTTGAGTTTAGTGGTTCATGGGAACGGTATGTACCTTTGATTGAATTCGCTTACAACAATAGTTTTCAATCAAGTATTAAGATGGCACCTTACGAGGCTTTGTACGGTCGTAAATGCCGTACACCATTGTTTTGGACCGAGCTCGGTGAAAGTAAAGTTTCGGAGTTGATTTGATTAAAGATGTCGAACAGAAAGTAAAGGTAATCCGTGAAAGTCTGAAGGCAGCCACAGATCGTCAAAAATCGTATGCGGATCTGAAACGAAAGGACATTGAATATCAGGTGGGAGAGAAAGTGTTCCTTAAAGTTTCGCCTTGGAAAAAGGTACTTAGGTTTGGCCGTAAGGGCAAGTTGAGCCCGAGATTCATTGGGCCGTACGAAATCTCCGAACGAGTGGGGCCAGTTGCGTATAGATTGATTTTGCCCCCTGAGCTTGAAAAGATTCACGATGTCTTTCATGTTTCGATGCTTCGACGCTATCGATCTGATCCATCGCACATAATTAGCCCATCAGAGGTTGAAATTCAAGTCGATATGAGCTACGAAGAAGAACCGATTCGTATCCTAGCTCGTGAAGTGAAAGAGTTGCGAAACAAAAGGGTTCCGTTAGTTAAGGTGTTATGGCTCAAACACGGGATCGAGGAAGCTACTTGGGAAACCGAGAGCTCGATGATAAAATGATACCCAAACCTATTTACCGGTAATATTTTCGGGGACGAAAATTCCTTAAGTGGGGGAGAGTTGTGACAGCCCAAAATTTACCCTAGTCGGGAAGTGGTTTCGGGACCACAAAACCGAGTCATGAAGATAATTAATTGTTATATTCTATGTTTATTATGTGTGTACATGCATATGTGGAAGTTCCATGCCTTAATTTTGCCAATTGCATGAGGAATTATTAAATAGGGATCAATATGAGACATGGTGAAAAATGATAGGTTAATTTTAAAGGGGCTTATTAGTGCATGTCAACACAAAGGTGGACTTGCATGTCAAATTGCCCAATTTTCCTTATAGTGGCCGGCCAAGGTGGGTTGATGATGGGCAAAATATTTGTTGAAATTGATATTGGGTTATGGGATTTAATAAATAAAAGAAAAGAATGAAAATGTGATGAAAAAAAAAAGGGGCTTCATTCTTGTCTTCTTGGCCGAATTGAAGGAAGGAATAGGGGCAAAGAACTTTCGGCCATTTGAATGTTTAATAAGGTTAGTATATTGTGTTAAAGTTGTGAAATTTTAGCTTGTTTTAGGTTAATTATCATGGTTCTTACTTAGACCATGCTAATTTTTTTTTTTAAACTTTGATGGATGGATGGACCATTCGGCTATGGCTATTAAAGAAGGAATTTGATTATTTCCTTTAAGTTTTGATGGATAAAGAAACAAAAGGTTGTTGATGGAAGAAGTTAATGTGTTAAGAGATTATATGAAACTTATTCATGTTTATATATGTTATATGCATTGAAAATGGTTGATGATTTTGGAAGTGATTAGATTGAATCGGCCATGGTATATCCATAAACCCGATTTATGCTTGTTATGTGGTGGAAATTAAGGGTTAAATGTATGAAATTTGATGTATATTAACTATAGGTAATCACATACGTAAGGTCAAATTTAATTTGGTATATTCGGCCATATAGGTGTATATGTTTGTGATGCTATTTTTGTTAACTCTTGATAACCGATTAAAGGAGTAATATTGGCTTATAAGGTTGAGTTGATTCATGATGTTGTATATTAGAATCAAAAATACTCAAGACTAGGTTACCATAATAGCGATAATGCATTCGGCCTTGAAGCATTAATCGAATATGGTTAAGGTTTTGATATTTTGAACAAGGATAATTGTGAAATGGAGTGAAAACCGTTAAATTATACATAAGTATCCAACAAGAAAATTAAACTACTAAATGTGTTTATTATAGATCAAGACATCAAAGGGAGAGAATCAAGCAAAGGCAAAGAAAAGATCATCGAGTAGCCGAGTTGGAACCGTCTTACCCAACATAAAGTAAGTCATTAAGCATATAGTTGGTATTAATTCAAATGGTCATAACGTTTATGTAATGATGCTGAATGGAATGAATAAATATATATATGCATGTACGTATGTGATGATGAAAGTGTTGAATGAAAGAAAAGAGGTGAGATGTATTGAGTTGTTGATCTCGGCACTAAATGTGCGGGTATAAACATTTATGACCATGAGATTGGCGCTAAGTGTGCGGGTTTAAATTGTGCAGCACTAAGTGTGCGAATTGACTATGTAGCACTAAGTGTGCGAGTTTGACTATGTAGCACTAAGTGTGCGAGTTGACTATGTAGCACTAAGTGTGCGAGTTTGATTATGTAGCACTAAGTGTGCGAGTTGATTATATAGCACTGAGTGTGCGGACTTAATATATATTCTTGAATCATTATGGACACTAAGTGTGCGACACTATTGAGTTGATCACGGACAGCGGATCGGGTAAGTATCTTGAGTTCATGGCTAATAGGTGCTATGTTTATATTTGGAGTTGAGCTTGGTAAGTTGAACCTATGTGACAAATATACTTGAAGTCACATACATAAGATTTATCGTGGAATGGGTGAAAGGCCGTTTAGTTGTATGATTGTAACGAAAATAAAATGATTTATGAAATGCCTCGAATATTCTATTGATGAGTATATGGAATGTGAATGCATGATTTGGTATGAGATTGAACCGATAGGTCGGAGGAACTATGGTATGGTTCGGTATGGATGGAGTAACTAGCCTCGTTCCATTTTGTTTCCTCTTGTGATAATGTTATTAATGGATGGTAGTGTATTGCTTATGACTTACTGAGTTATAAACTCACTCGGTGTTTCCTTGTCACCTATTCTAGGTTTCTTGGACTCGTCTCTTTTTGCGTGGTCGGGCCGTCATCGAAGTCATCACACCGGATAGCAAGTTTTGGTACTTTCTTCTTAGTTGGCTTAGGAGAACATTTCGGCATGTATAGGCTATTATGTTGTGTTTGAACTTTGGTATGTAATCTTTTAGCCATGCGAAAATGGCATAAATGTTCGGTTGGGTTTGGATTCATAACGTTAGGTCGCAAATCTTGATAATTCGACTTTTTATGCCATACGTCATGGTTGATTATTTTGGTGTTAAAATTCATGATATGGCAATAGTGTAGTAGGGGGAAGTTTGACAATGATTAGCCTTTGGCATGGTTAGTCATGATCATAATTTGTGATATGCATGATGAATTATTAGTTAGATCAAGGAGTAAACACGAAGTGGGCATAGTTGCTTTCGTAACAGATGCTGGCAGCAGCAGTGACATGAGATTGAAAAATCACTAAAATAGTAGGAGTGGAATTAATTGATGAATAAATTATGTAATCGAAGTTCGATGAGTCTATTTTCATATAGAAGTAACGAAAAGATCATATGGACAGTATGTTAAGAGATAATCAGGTTCTCGTGGGACAGGGCCAGAACGGTTTCTGGATTCCCTGCTCCGACTTTGGAAATTCATTATAAATTAACCAGAGATAATTAGGAGTCATACCATATATGTATAGATTCCTCTCTGAGTCTAGTTTCTATAGAAACAAACGGCATCAGTATGGAAGTTCTGTACAGGGAGATATCCAGGTTGTAATGCGCAAAGGTCAGTGTAGTCGACCCCAGTAACATGGGAGACTTTGACTAATAAACTGTACTAATTGGCTTGACCAAAAATTCTAGAAAAAAATATGTAGATGGGAATATGAGTATAGTTTCAGGGAAAATTCACGGAACTGGATTTTGAGTTCCAGAGCTCAAGATATGATTTTTAAAGCAACTAGTACGCAGATTGACAGCTTGTCTGGAAAAATTTTAATAAGTGGTTTGAAGTCTGTTAACACCTCGTGTTCGACTCCGGCGACGGTCTCGGGTTCGGGGTGTTACAATATATGTCTTAAAATGCCCGAAAACCTAAAAATCATGATTTTTCGAAGTTTGGTGTGAAATCCTGTGAAAACAACACACTTACCACACACTCGTGTTGGTTACACGGTTATGTGACCAGGTCATCTAGAATGGTCAGCCAGTGTGGCTCATGTAGTTTGTTCCGATTTTTCAGTTTTCTCTATTAATCATCAAAACATGAATTTAAAGGATTAGGAGCATAAAATTCACAATTAACATCGAATAATCACCTAAAAACGCATTAAGAATAAGGTTAAAACATGTTACTTTTAGCACTTATCAGTTGTGGCCCCCTTCATGTTACATGAGGGTTTTAGGCCTTTCTCACATTAGATCCAATTACGAGTATTTCTTGGGCCTTTTTTATCCAATACTCTGTAATGTGGTCCAACCTAATTTAGTTTTCTTATTTCCCAAAATAAAATTTAATATTTATATATAAAACAATTTTTCATCCCTATTTTACCCCAACAAATTTTAATGATTTTTCCTAGTAAAATTTTGATAACATATGTTCAATATCTCACAACTCAACATGTCCACTATGACCAATTGATTTATTTTCATTTTTGGGCTTCAAAACAGTCCAATAACATAGATTCATTCTTCCAATCATTTTTTAAGTAATCCATATAGAATTAAATTTTCTTTTTATTTTTGGAAACCTACATTAATTGCAAAATGATTCTATTTCTCCATTTCGGAGAAAACTATAATCATTCCTGAATGTTTCTCATTTTTATTTTTTTTATTCATTCTGTTCATTTATATTCAAACACGCAATTCATTTCTAGTTTCAACAAGCTAGCGGAGGGACCAATTAGACATATATAGTTGAGGCTCAAATGATTTATAATTAAGTTCCAGATTTTCGCCAAGTAATTATAAACTCATTTAGTCACGAAGTCATTTCACTATAGTATTGTGACTGAGCTCTTCCAACAACATACCATTAAGAAAGCAACTACTCAGTACTCATCCAATCATCTTGTCATTAGTGTGCTACCCTTACAAGATATTCTTATCTCTTTGGGATAATATTTGTTCTCCAAATATGATCATATTCTATCTCATGGTAACCGTTACATCTTTCTTTATGAAATTCAATCACTATAAAATAGTGATCAGTATTCATCACAAAGACAGACAACTCGTAGCCATGTTTACTTTTCATCAACCATGTAATGGCATTGAAAGGAAATCATTTACCAATTTTTGGGCTATGAATTCCACTGTTGTGAATGACACTACATACTACAAAAGTCGTACACCCAAGCACCAGCTGTCGATTCCTTATCTATTTGAACTCAAGTTTTTACTTACATCAAAATGTACGAGTCACGCATAATAGCCCGCATCACTCAAGATTCAAGTATGCACACTATGAAGTCACAAGGGAAATAAATCCATAAACAGATTCAGGATCTATTCTGCTTGAGTCCTATCGATGTACTGTTAGTCAATCAATCACATCTATGTCTCTATCTTCTGAGAGTCATCAGCTCCGATACTCAAGACAAGGATCTCCCCAATTAGACTTAATAAGTGACATATTAGTCTTTCAATCGGTTTGCTTATTTCGATTATATAGGAATGTTTAGTTGTCTACGATCAAGTTGTTTTCCGTACTACGATCCGACCACATAATACCACTTAGTATTAGTTAAACATTTAGACAACCAATGAGTAACATTTGCATCTATTTTGTTTTGCATGCAAAAACCATGTGAGGACAATTATATAAAGTATATTGATGTAATCAATTAATTTGTTTTATTAATCAATTTATTCAAAAAAATACAGTGTATATTGACGAAAATACTACATCTAGGATACCAAATCAACAGTATGTCGGATGATAGCTTGTGTTCCATTTGTGGATGCTGTTTGAAAACACGTCTCCATGCAGTAAGAGATTGTTATTTTGCTAAAGTTGTTTGGATAATGGTAGTGCTTATTAATAGCTTGGCCGATTTCTTTCATACTTCGTTAGATAATTGGCTTGCAGAGCATTTGGGCAATATGGATGGCACTAAGGCTAATGACACAAATGGGATATAGTATTTGGATTTTTCATTTGGAAAATCTATAAGTGTCAAATGCTGCTGTGGTCAGGGGTGAAATCCAAATGCGATGGAGTAGTTGGTTTCACGTGATCAAGGACAGTAGTTGTATACTCAATGAAAAAAATCTAGTGACTGATCAAGAAATGAGATAGAAGCACCCTCAAGATGGAATTTATAAGCTCAACGCTGACGGTGCAGTTCATCGAGGTACAAATATAACTTCTGCAGGTGGGCTGCTAAAAGATTCGAAAGGTGTATGATTGTTTGGTTTTATTTTCAAAAGTATTGGTTGATGTTCAGTTTTGAACTCTGAATTATGGCCATTTATGATGGGATGAAGCTGGCAAGGAATCATGGTATTGGGAAGTTAATTGTTGAGAGTGACAGCTTATCTGCTGTTAATTTATTATGGAAATGAAAAGAATCGATGTTCCAAATTTGGTCCGGGATATTAGACATATGATGGGTCGAAGCTGAGAAATCAAATTGTAGTACATTTCTTGTATTGCTAATCGGGCTGCAGATATAATATCTAAAACAGCTAGAAATTATAGTCCAAGTTTTTACATCTTTGATCAACCTACTGAGGAAGTTTCTCAAGTACTCTTCCAAGACTTTATAGCGTTTGCTGAAAGCTTTACCATGTAATATTGCTTGATTTTTGTACGTAGCTTCTTTCTTTTTCCTCCAAAATAAAAAAATTTGCACGAAAACTATAATTTGATTAAAAGAAAAAAAGACAAACGAACGAACAATTACAGGCTAAGAACAAATACTGCAAAGCAAACGTTGTTGAGCCGCCCGTTTTGGTAGCCCATTTACTTTGTTATTAATATTAACAGTAATTGATAAGCACTGAGTGTGGCAATGAAACTAACATGGAGCTGAAGTTTGAACTTGTCTGAATTTTTTTTTCTCCCAAAATGTGACCTTTTTTTTAAAAGTTTGATCAAACCCCATTATGAAAACGGCGCTGGCTGTTTTGTTTACTTGCTAGCTCCAGCTCCTGCGGATCTGTATTTGTAGCGCATGGCCCGAAAAGGTAATGCAAGAAATTCAATGTGCTGAGCACGCACATGAGCCAGTAGAATCTGTCGAGATGTATCGGTTTATTGTATAACCAGACAGCCATGGCGAGTGGCCTGAGTTACCAGTCACGTTGTTTACTATCGATACAATCACTGAGCTTAAATAATACCCATTGCTAAAGAAGTCCAGGAAAGGGAAGTAGCCAATGATCTCATGCTTGACGGTGCTTCAGTGAGAAAAATTCTAGTAGCCCTGCAAGGTGAAAGATCAGCCGAACCTAAGAACAGATACTGCAAAGCAATCCAGAAAAAAGGTGATGGGTAATGGAGCTGTCGAGTCGAGTAGGCCTGAGTCGGTTGCTACTCTTTTCGTTTGATTTCCACGAGTGCGGCCACTGCCATGGATATTATGGAAAGGAATAAACCGATTCCGATTCGTTGCAAGTGAGTTATGCCATCTCGGTGTTGGTTACCCTTCGAGCAATGGGATGATCAAGTGGTCGTAACTGGGGCTAGGATCATGATGAACACTACAGGGAAACCGGTAGTGAAGCTGGTGGGATTTTCAATGAACCAGCTGGTGTCATGGAGCGGTTGTTCGACCGAGATGTCGAGAGCTGAGCTAGCAGCAGTTGAGGGGATGGTGCAAGCAATATGGGGAGGATTTTTAGCACGATCTTGACGTCTTCTACTTGGTTCACCGTGCATTGAAGTGCTGGGTGAGCTGGCTTGTACACCACAGCTCTGTTTAGGAATTTAGGCTTGGGTTGGGATTTCATCTGTTTGTTTAGCATTTTCTTCTGGTTCTTTGTTGGTTTCAGGTTCAAAGAAGGGCTTGCAGAGAGGTTCGCAATTGCATTGCTTGAGTTTCTGCTCATGCAACCCTTCAGCATAGCTGCAACCAGTACCTGTAATGAAATGGAAGTATTATAGACCAACATCTATTGGATCAAACCATGGAAAGGGAAAAAAAGAAGTGTAAATTTACCTTGCAAATGGTTTGTAAGTGGGCTGCCAGAGGGTATTTTGTTCCTATAAAAGCCAGAGCCAAAGAAGAAGATTGGGATTGACACCAATATTGCAATGGTGGAATGGCAAAACCCCACTCCCATCCCTTATTATCTTCAACCCACACAACAATGTGACAGCAATAAGGGCACCAAATGAGAGACAAAAGACAAGTAGTTGAAGAAAGTAGATCTTTGCTTCCTTCTTGTGGAGTGTTTTCATCAAACTGCTCAGCACCATGAGTTGGTAAGGACCCCTTTATCCCTCCACACCAAGTGCCATAGATAAGGCTATGAACAGCATAGCCGCTTTCCCACCATCAATTTCCTGGCATGGCATAGATGGGGTGGTGGATGGATCACATGTTGAGGCTTTAAGGAAGGTGTCCAAGCTTGGATGGTAAGAATGATCAGCCCTGTTTCGATAGCAGCAATGGTTAGACATATATATATATATATATAGAGAGAGAGAGAGAGAGAGAGAGATGTACATATATAGTTCAGCAATGATTTCAAACAACTTATGATGATCATTTTCAAGCATTCTTTTGTCATAACTTTTTTAAGGGCACCTATACCAAGACCAAACCAGTTAACCACTTTCCCTATCTGATTCAACATCCAAACCAGAAAGCCTAAGAATAGGGTCATTGTATATGGTCCAAACTCATCAAACAGTGGGTCGTTTGATTCATATTAAGCCATGCACAAGATTTTGGACTGCGATGCTGAAATTTCAATATGTCATTTATGAAGAAGCTGGGGTGTTGGCTACTTGGCTCTTTCAAAGTTGAGTCAGTAGCCATTCATGCATGTGGTTCATGAACCTGCCCAACATGAAGCAACTATACCATTTTGTACTTCAGATAAGATCCCATTTGAGAAAGAAATATGGGAATCGTATCTTAGAGGTAGACAACACTATGTCGTCGAGATAAAAGTGTTATCAAGCACGCTTCGACGATTTGACATTCATATGGCACTGTCTAGCAAAAGCCATCACCACCTGTTGCGTTGGCTTTATCGTGTGCTTTATTAGATACTATTGAAGATCAATAAGACAAGATAGATGTTACCATCTGTGCTGAAACTGAGAAAACAAAAGCATCCTCTTTTTGCAACACGTACGCCACATAATATTTTTAACCCCCCCCCCCTTTTAAGGCCAAGGCGTGCTTCCATTGGCTTACGTTCCAGGGGGACCCCAACGCAAACACTGCCTACTCACACCCCACGTCTGAATTTTGTCACTTATATAAAATTTGATGCTCTTTGAAGAATATTCAAAGCCTTAACCAACATAATCAATAGTTGATGTAAGCTTTTTTTTCATATGATGAAGATGATAACAGACCCTTTTATTGGTTTTTGTTTTGTTTTTGGTGTCTGAGAGAAGAAAAGAATTATGAATTTTCAAACTGAGGTAACCTAAACAGACGTGTTCTGATTATGCAAAGGTTCGCCTGTGACAGGCCCGTAGGCTCTTAATGCTTCTACACACGGATTTTTTGTCTTTATTTTCTTTTAAAACGGTATCCATATCTGGTCATGCAAAATAATAATAATAATGCAAGTGACATGCAAACTACGGGAAAAAACAAGTTTAAGAAACGGTGAAATTGTACAGGAATCGATGAGTGCGCTTATGAGGTAGATGTGGTAAGTGGTGAAAGAAGCATCAGACAAGAAGCCACCAAGGGAGAGCCAAAGGAAGTCAGTGCCCATGAATTGGTGACATTGTTTGCAGATTTTGATGGAGATAAGTGCATGTACTTTACAGATACAGCACCAGGTTGCTGCATTGCCAAGTAGGCCAAGTTCTCTAGCACTTCCACAGCTACACACAAACACATAGGATTCATCATTAGAACCATATGATAGAAAAAAAGAAAAAGAAGATAAAAATAGCATTTGTGGGAGTAAAGAACTAACCCAAGGCAAAGGAAGCAGCAAGCATGCCACCATGTTTGCCCTTAAGCGGTTGTTCTCCAACATACCTTCCATCTAGTATCTGATACCTCCTTCTATATTCTATTAAAAGATTGTACTAAGAAATTTCTTTTGTTTTCTGTAGAATGAACAGAAGGCAAGAACAAAGAAAGAAAAAGGGAAAGGGGAACCCACCATTGCTGTTTTTTTTTTTTGAAGTTGTATAGGTATGAGGTGAGAGAAGTGAAGATTTGATTCAAACAAGGGGCTTGAGTGGTGTGGGGGTATTTAAGAGCATTAGATTCAACTTGGAGGGAGAGAATGGTCTAAAAAGCCATTTAGAAAATGACTTTAATGATCCCTTAGAACCCTTTTGCGTTACTAAGAATTCTTCTTTTCTATTTGCACTTTCTTATTCAAACAGCCCCCCCCCCTTTTTTCTTATTCATTAAAAAAGTCAAGACTACTATTCCATGTGAATGCACAGGTTCTATTATCAAACATTACTTCTATAGGTACAATTAAATACTAGGTGAGAAGTATCCGATCTTCGAAGTTTTTAAATTTAATAAAAAAATTAATCATTGCAAGTTTAAATAATATAACTTGAACAAAAATATAGTAATAAAAATGCGTTAATTAAAAATAATTAGATAAAGACACGTAGCAACAACACACCTTTGATCTCGGCCTTTGACTTTTATGAGTTGAGGAATTTATGAAGTAGATAAGGATTGAGCAATGCATATAACCAAAATTCATCTATTTTTTACACAAATAAAATCAATCCATGACGCAATTTGAAAATAAATTATTAAAGAAGCAATGGCTTTATTTATTTATCATTATATTACTGAAAGAGAGTATGACAATATGAGGATAAAGGAATAGTGATGAAAGATGCAAATTGAGTCAAAATTTAGCATATTTAAGTATATATCAACTATAATTTGAATGAAGAACAACTGAGAGAAATATTATTTATTATATTTACTTATATTTTAAGTTCAACTTAATCTCATAAATTTTACTTCTTTTGTTTTATAATATTATTATTTTGATTTTATGAGTTATTTCATAAAGTGATTTTTTTTCTTTAAAAAATATTTTACATATAAATTTATTATCGATTTAATTTATTGATTAAATTTTCATATTATTTTAATTGTTTGATTGAATATATTTTTTTAAAAAATAGGTAGTGTGGGACTAATTTATATCAAATTAAGTAAAAAAATTAATTTCAATTTTAATACAATAGGGGGATTAAATCATATTAACTAGTAGATGGAAATACTTAATCTGTCGATTACTCTTAAAATTTTAAGTACTCTTCACAACATATAGTGACGATGGCCATGTGATATTTATTAGTTTGTGGCCTTTAACATGTTTTTTTTTTTTAGAATTGGCATATATTATTAAACTTTTATTGACAAAAAAAAATTACAATTTTCGGAAATTTATATAGTACAATAAACGAGCATATTGTTTCTATAATATATAGTTTCAAAA